>NC_141030.1:46010000-46032500 GCF_052040795.2 Danio rerio
CAGCGACTCCAGCCACCCAAGCCATAGACTCTCTCTGCTACCCTCAAGCAGACGGTTCCGCAGCATCCGGTCATGCACCAGCCGGCTGAAGGAAAGCTTCTTCCCTCAGACTATCAGGCAGATGAACACTTAACAGACCACACACAGACTCTTCCATACCCCTCACTGCACACCATTAATGCATGCACTGCACTTTAACCAATCCATACTTGAAACAATACTGCCTACAACTATGTGGACACCTATTCATTGCACATATCGCTCTCAATTTCACATTGTCGTTGTATTTTGCACTGTCTGTATTTTTGCACTGTCGTTGTATTTGCGTCTGGAGCCAGCACCTAAGCTTTTCACTCATCATAGCACACGTGCTGCTGCTGATGAGACAATAAAAGTGATTTGATTTTGATTTGATGTACACAAGTCAAGGAGTAAAAGGCGTTTTGAACAATTACAGGGTTCAACGCTAAGGATTTTTTTCTACTGGCCCGATCGGACTAGTGGTTCAGATTTTTACTTGCCCTGCCAATATTGTCACTGGCCCCACCAAAAAAAAGTTACTAGCTATTTCTTAGCCACAAATAAAAAAAATGTCAAAATGTTTGTAAATCTAGAATTTAAATATTTAAAAAATATTAAAGTGTTTTGCAAACAAAAGTAGCAAAATGTGCAGGTATTTTATTGCAAAACAAAGGATGACTGACCTGCCAAACTAACGGCAAACTACACAAAACATCACTTTTTTTTTAGTCGTGGTTTACCCTCGTAAATGTCTGTTTCCAAGACGTTAGAGACAAATGTTTTCCTTTAGCATCATCACTTGATGTTGCCGCCATGTTGCTGTCTCTTAGCTCTACTGGTTGTTACGGAAAAAAAAATAACATGCTCACAACAGCCAATCAGATAAGAGGAACCAAGAAGGTAGCATTTGAAAAACACAAACGGTTTCTCTATTCTGACTGTATTTGCACGCAATTGACAAATAGTCACAGGCAAATCAAACTTTAGTTACAGGGCATTAGTGGCCCGATCGGGCCAGTAACGATCCTGTCTACTGTCCCGAGCATCTCACACGCTGGCCCCGGGCCATCGGGCAGTCCTTATTGTTGAGCCCTGCATTACAATAAATAGTTTTTAATCTTTATATGTTGTCATTATTTGTCAGCAAGACCTTTTGAACAATATAAATATATATAGATATGAATAATCAATAATAAAACCCTTATTCTCCCTGCTGAAAAATCCAGCTTAAACCAGCCTAGGCTGGTTGGCTGGTTTTAGCTGGTTGACCAGCCTGGTTTTAGAGGGGTTTTGGCCATTTCCAGCCTTGTCTTAGCTGGTCAGACTGGAAAATGACCAGCTAAAACCAGCTTGACCAGCCTGGTTTAAGCTGGACATAGCTGGTTTTGGCTGGGCTCCCATCCTGGATAGGCTGGTCAAGCTGGTTTTAGTTGGTCATCTTCCATAACGTAAATTTAATCTAAATTTGTCACTGACAGTAATAATCAATAACACAAAATATTCTTTTTTGTATTTATCAGGGATGGTTTTGTTGTGTTATCTCACCTCTATATATTGTTCTTCATCGAGAATCTTCCTCTTGGGTTTTTTGCTCTCCTCCACAGGATTCCTGACAGCGACTGTAGTAACATCAGACCTCAAACACACAGCTTTCTCTTTAGACTCGGCCATGTTTCTCCTTTAATGAACGAAACTGTTATTTTAAAGCGACTTAAACTCCTATTGCGCAAGTTGTTTACGTTAGCTATGCGCTAAGTACGCTCTCTCTTTTACTTTCTATCTACATGACAACATATGTAGTATATTTACGATATTTTGCGGTAAATGGTGATTGTTAAATTGATCTTATCGATATAAAGGAGAACGAAAATCAATGTAATAACAACAAAACGTCGTCACATCGCATGCAGGAAAAGCGTCTTCTTCGTCTTCTTCTTATAATCTGACGGCGGTTGGCATCCAGCGATTTTGATGCATCACCGCCACCTTCAGCTCCGGAGTGCGAGTCAGTGAGTCGGTGAGTCCTCTTTTTAAAATTTATTTGTTTATTATTAACCTTTTGTCATTTAAATTTAATTACAACTTTAAGAATGACTAACATTGACTCACTCAACACCTCCACACAAGCATTTTCAACAAGTCCTGATGTACAGAAAAAGTAATAGCTATACGTTCTACTGTTAGTGTGTACGAGGAAATACTGAAAAATAAATCTACATTTGATAAACTATGACATACAATAATTAAAGATAGTTTTTATACAAAAAATTCCTAATATATATATATATATATATATATATATATATATATATATATATATATATATATATATATATATATATATATATATATATATATATATTTATAGATAGATAGATAGATAGATAGATAGATGTTTATCCTAATAAAATAATACAAATATATATATATATATATATATATATATATATATATATATATATATATATATATATATATATATATATATATATATATATATATATACACACAAAATGTATGTGCTACTGATGTGGAGATTGGCAAAAATACTGCGAGAAAATAAAATTATTTGAATAAAACAGCCTGTATTGTCATTGAAATCTACACACACAATAATAAAAAAACCTTAAATGTATATTTTAAAAACAAAAACTGATAGTATAGTCTGAAAGAACAACCACTGAGACAAAATAGGCCAAAAACAGTGCTTTTAGTGTCTTGCCTGAACAGATAATGTTGATATGCTTAGATTTGACTAAGTTATGCAAAGAGTTGAAGTTACATAAATAAACCTCATCACTACACAACGACATACAAAATAAATAAGCAACAATTTGGCTGAACGAACATGAGAATGACCGTTTTCCTCCATATGATGATTTGTCATCCGGTTTACAGTCAGTCACGTATTAAAGAAGCTATTCCTAGAAGCACGGTCACATGCTGAAAACAAAAGGCAGTCTGTCTGAAACTGATGCCAGAGGAGGGTCTGTTTAATCAACACGGAGATCTGTAACATCTCTAACAGAGGCACAGCTAAGGAAAATATCAGAATATTTAAATAAAACAGAACAGAGTTAAGTGCACGGCTAAACCTTCAGTCTTTCAAAGAGCTTCAATATGGAACGGCAAACGACAACAATGCAAAATATTATAGTATTACTATTGCCGTCATGCTTTACAGTACAAATCTGTAAAAATCCTTAAACCACGGCTAGCAAATGAATGAAGATATCAATAAATATATCAATTTTAAGCACATTTATGCTTAAAATGAGCAAAAAACTGATGGATTTCCGGCGTTTATTAAAACAGTTCATTCTGATGCATTTCTATGAAAGCAAAACTTCTGCTTAATTAATTTAAGAATGTTTACATATTTGCATTGGAAAACAAAGCTTTAATTTGACATTTTTTAAAGAATACTGAAAGGTTTGCTTATAGCTGAAGTGTGTCTACAAAATCAAATAAAAGCCGAAGCCTTTGCATGCATGTCTCCGTTATGCTCTGCAATGACACACAGCTCATCGTTAGGCTCTTATTGGTCACATCTGGATATGTTTCAGAATTAAAGGTATAAATACAGACTTGTAAGACACGATAACAGAGGCCCGGTGTGCAGCGCAGGGACGTTTCCGGCCAGTTAGGAGCTTCTTGGCAAGTTTATCTGTCGCTGTAAGATCGAGAGCAAAGGCACATGTTTGAAGCAGCAGCAGCGATGACATCACCGCAGGTCCAGCATGGTCACGCTGCCGTCTGTGATGCTGACGTGATGACTAGCCTGAGCACAAACACGAGACGAGGCCAGTTTGTTTATACAGCACATGTCATACGCAATGGTAATTTACACAAACACACACACAAAACAAATCATGTAGTGTTCATAATGCTGAAGAGATCTGAGCTTTTACAGTGGTAAAGACTATTGTTCTCTATTATTCTTTTTAAAGGTTTAAAATGTTCATTTCTTGGTTTCCTATAATCAGTAAACATATATTCAAGTCAAAAATGGGGGGAGGAGTAAAAATATGGTCTACGCCCATGATTCAGGAAACGTTCTATCTAAACTCTACAACAGCCAACTCTGCTCTGATTGATAAGATGACCCTATCCTCCTTTGATTGGTCAGATGGCTCTACTCTGCTCTGATTGGTTAGATGACCCTACCCTCCTTTGATTGGTCAGATGGCTCTACTCTGCTCTGATTGGTTAGATGACCCTACCCTCCTTTGATTGGTCAGATGGCTCTACTCTGCTCTGATTGGTCAGATGACCCTACCCTCCTTTGATTGGTCAGATGGGTCTACTCTGCTCTGATTAGTCGGTTGGCTCTACTCTGCTCTGATTGGTCAGATGGCTCTACTCTGCTCTGATTGATCAGATGGCTCTACTCCATTCTGATTGGTTAGATGACCCTACTTCGCTCTGATTGGTCAGATGGCTCAACTCTGCTTTGATTGGTCAGATGGTTCTACTCTGCTCTGATTGGTCGGTTGGCTCTACTCTGCTCTGATTGGTCAGTTGGCTCTACTCTGCTCTGATTGGTCAGATGGCTCTACTCCATTCTGATTGGTTAGATGACCCTACTTCGCTCTGATTGGTCAGATGGCTCAACTCTGCTCTGATTGGTCAGATGGTTCTACTCTATTCTGATTGGTCAGATGGCTCAATTCTGTTTTGATTGATCAGATGACCTCACCCTCCTTTGATTGGTCAGATGGCTCTACTCTGCTCTGATTGGTCAGATGGCTATACCCCGGTCTGATTGGTCAGAAGGCTCTACTTCATTCTGATTGGTTAGATGACCCTACTTCACTCTGATTGGTCAGATGACTCAACTCTGCTCTGATTGGTCAGATGACTCAACTCTGCTCTGATTGGTCAGATGGCTCTACTTTTCCCTTATTGGTCAGATGGCTTACCCTGCCCTAATTAATCAGATGGCTGTAAACTGCCGTCATTTGTCAGCTGTCTCTCCTCTACTCTGCTTTGACTAGTCGAATGGCTCTACTCTGCTTTGATTGGTCAGATGATTCTACTCCATTCTGATTGTTCAGATGGCTCTACTCTGCTGATTGGTCAGATGGCTTTACTCTGCTTTGATTAGTCAAACAGATCTAGTCTGCACTGATTGGTCGGACGGCTCTACTTTGCTCTGATTGGTCAGATGGCCCTGCTCCATTTTAATTGGTCAGATAACCCTACTCATCTCTGATTGGTCAGATGGCTCTACTCTGCACTGATTGGTAAGATGGCTCTGCTCTGATTGGTCTGATGGCTCTACTTCGTTCTGATGGGTCAGATGGCTTTACTCTGCTCTGATTGGTCACATGGCTGTACTCTGCTCTGATTGGACAGATGGCTCCACTCCGTTCTGATTGGTCAGATGACCCTACTCTGCTGGGCAGATAGCTGCAGTCTGTTGTGATTGGTCAAAACCAAACACCTATTACCATATCTGATTCATGTACCTTATCTGATCAGCCCTTGTAAACACAGTAACGAACAGTAATGAACAGTAACATTTGCATCAGAAAACACAAACCAAACACTTCCAGTCCCAGCAAAACTAGTGTTTGAGGGTCAAAGTAGACATTTTTCACAGGTAGCCAATGAAATCTGTCATTATGCAAATGTCTTACAAACCAGCATCAGTTTGTGCAGGAATTACTGACAAAGTGGAATCCCAGTGGAAAAACTGTATGCTCTCCAAAAACACTTACAGCGAAGAGCGGCGGGTCCTTCGGATGAGGGTGGAATCCTCTCTGTTTGCAGGTACCGACATCGTCCATCCCATAATCAGTCAGGCGGAAGTAGCCCGTCCTGCAGCATATGTCAGACTCATATGTTATTGAGGTCTGCTAACTATCACTAAAAATAGGGGTGTAATGGTACAATTCAGTCCAGATGTGCAACAACTTAGAGTAGTATATCAAGCACAATTACATAGAAAAACAATGGAAATATGAAACCCTGGCGGTTCATTCCACTGTGGAGACCCCAGATTAATAAAGGGACTAAGTCGAAAAACAAAATGAATGAATGAATGAATGAATATGAAATCCTGTCCGATCAAATACACACATAAGTCAGTATGAGTCCCTTCTCTATACACACGGGCGCACACACACACACACACACACTGCACCTGCTGTTATGGATGGACACGGTGCTGGTATTTTTATCAAAAGACATTCCAGTTTTCATTTTTTGTACTGTTTTTCAGAAGACGATTGATCTTATTTTTTAAATTTAATACAGTCTCCTTATTGTAAAGTTTTATTCAACATTTTTCTATTCATTTTGTACTTTTGTATCACAAGCAGCCTTTAAATAAGCAGTTAATAACTACATGCGCCACACATCAACTGGTATAATATAATGTGCAATAATGTATTAAAGTTTTTATTCACTGTCTCTGTGACTTTGTTGGGAAACATGTAAATGTGAAAAAGGTCCATTCCAGTGGTACTGAACCCGTATCGAAGCGTGGCCCCAAAATAAATGCGTGTACCGAACCAAGACTTCTGTGTACCGTTACACTCCTACTAAATAACGTGCATCTCATAAAACATACTCATTGAATTTGGGCGAGCAGACGATGGCTATGGACTCTGGAAGCATCATCTGATAGGAGCAGTGTGTGTGCAGATCCACACTGGACAGAAAGGCCGTCTGCGTCGGGTGCGTCTTGAGGAATACAAGAGAGATTGATTATTATCAAGCCGTACATTTACAGTAATACTGCTTTTAAAGGGACAGTTCACCAAAAAATGAAATGTTGTCATCATTTATTAACCCTTGTTTCAAACATTTAAGAGTGTCTTTGTCCCGTTGAACCCAAATGAAGACATTTTAAAGAAAGTTAAAAACCTGTAACCATTGACTTCCATAGTATTTGTTTTCTTATTATGGAAGTCAATGGTTTCTAACATTCATCAAAAATTTAAAACATGTTTGAGTGTCTTTCTTCTGTTGAACTCGAATGAAGACATTTTGAAGAAAGTTGAAAACCTGTAACCATTGACTTAAATTGTATTTGTTTTCCTATTATAAAAGTCAATGGTTACCGGTATTCTAACATTCTTAAAAATTTTAAAACATGTTTGAGTGTCTCTTCTGTTGAACAAAAATGAATATATTTTGAAGAAAGTTGAAAACCGGTAACCATTGACTTCCATAATATATGTTTTCCTATTATAGAAGTCAATGGTTACCGGCTTCTAACAAGTCTATAAAATTTCAAAACATGTTTGAGGGTCTTTCTCCTGTTAAACCAAAATAAAGATATTCTGAAGAAAGTTGAAAACCGGTAACCATTAACTTTCATAGTATCTGTTTTCCTATCATAGAAGTCGATGGTCACCGCTTTCTAACATTCTTACAAATTTCAAAACATGTTTGAGTGTCTCTTCTGTTGAACACAAATGAATATATTTTGAAGAAAGTTGAAAACCGGTAACCATTGACTTCCATAGTATTTGTTCTTTTCTATTATAGAAGTCAACAGTTACCGGTTTCTAACATTCACCAAAAATTATAAACGTTTGAGTGTCTTTCTTCTGTTGAACCCGAATGAAGACATTTTGAAGAAAGTTCAAAACCTGTAACCATTGACTTACATTGTATTTGTTTTCCTATTATAAAAGTCAATGGTTACCGGTTTCTAACATTCTTCAAAATTTCAAAACATGTTTGAGTGTCTTTCTTCTGCTGAACCCAAATGAAAATGTTTTGATGAAAGATAAAAATCGGTAACCATTGACTTCCATTGTATTTGTTTGCCTATTATAGAAGTCAATGGTTACCGGATTCTAACATTCTTCAAAACATGTTTGAGTGTCTTTCTTCTGTTGAACACAAATGAAGATATTCTGAATATGCTCATTGCACCCATTGACTTATGGTATTTTAGTAACCAGCATTCTTCACAATAGATTATTTTGTGTTGAACAGAAGACAGAAACTCAAGGTTTAACCCCACATGAGGGAGAGTAAATGATAAGGTAATTTTCATTTTTGGGTGAACTCTCCTTTTAACACTGCACATCATACATGAATCCACCCTAGCGTAATGAGATCATTCTGATCCTGGATCAGGAAAAGTTCCTCCTCGTTCTCCGTGTCACAGTAATCTGGTCCTCCACACTGCTTGGGCACGATCACGTGGGTCACGGTGAAGGCGTTCTTCATCTGCAAATACAAGCAAACCGCACCGTGTTCTCATGAGGACATCAGTAGTTGCTGCAGATTTATGTCATTATGATGATGTATTTCCAAATTAACATAGATATATACACTTGATATCGCATAGGGACCCTGAGCATGCATCAATAGCGCCGCCATATTGGTACAGTGCTCCCAGGACAAGTGTCAATTAACCGCACTAGTCAAGACAGTGTTATTACATGAACATGCTGGACTTAAGTGCTGTCTACGGGTGTAGTAATGAGCAAACAAAGAAAACAAAGCAAAAAAAGGCAGAACATTTCATAGGTAAGATTTAGTTATTTATGTTTTTGTATGTTGTAAACTTTTGTGCTAATCAGGTCACGTTATTGATGATAACAGTCACTTACTGCATTCACCATAAGGCAAAGCAGCTCCAACTTACACTAAACGCTCAGCTTATGCTAGTTTTGTTGAATAAAATCAGCAAACAATGCAAAAGAAATATGACAACGAGATGCTGCGCTGCCAGAAACTTGTAATATTGTCGGCTAACGTTAGTGAAAGAGACGTTCATAACGGAGATTCATTCACAAACGAATCGCTCCCTCTGTCAGTATGAGAAGTGAAAGCAGGAGAGAGGCTGTGTTTCAGGACACGGATTAGACCAAATTTAACCATAGATATATACATTAGATGTCGCCTGGCCTATTGTTGTCTATTGGACGGAATGCGTCAATAGCGCCGCCATCTTGCTACAGGGTAGCGCTCCTTTGAAATGAATGCGGGACCAATGTACAGTGGAGGACTGTGGTCATCCAGAGCCAGAGATATACACATATACACATATATCTGTGATCGGGAGTTTTCCTGGATGTTAGTATGTCATTTTTTTTTCTAATTACGAAAATTATAATTTTACATCACTTTTCTACATTGATGGATCAGTGACCACACGGGCATTCCTGACTAAAAGCTTGTGTTTGTGTGTACTGAAATTTACTATTCACCCTCCCTGTTAAATTTGATCTAATCATTTCCTGAAACACAGCCTCTCTCCTGCTTTCACTTCTCATACTGACGGAGGGAGCGATTCGTTTGTGAATGAATCTCCGTTATGAACGACTCTTTCACTAACGTTAGCCGACAATAACACAAGTTTCTGGCAGCGCAGCATCTCGTTGTCATATTTCTTTTGCATTGTTTGCTGATTTTATTCAACAAAACTAGCATAAGCCGAGTGTTTAGTGCGAATTGGAGCTTCTTTGTCTTATGGTGAATGCAGTAAGTGACTGTTATCATCAATAACGTGACCTGATTAGCACAAAAGTTCAGAACATACAAAAACAGAAAAAAACTTAATATTACCTATGAAATGTTCTGCCTTTGTGCTTTGTTTTCTTTGTTTGCTCGTTACTACACCCGTAGACAGCGCTAAAGTCCCGCATCTTCACGTAATAACACTGTCTTGACTAGAGCGGTTGAATGTCATTTGTCCTGGGAGCACTGTACCAATGTGGCGGCGCTATTGACGCATGCTCAGGGTCCCTATGCGATATCTAGTGTATATATCTATGAAATTAACCAGGGAGGGTGGATAGTACATCTCCATACACACAAACACAAGCTTTTTGTCAGGAATGCCAGTGCGGTCACTCATCCATCAATGTAGAAAAGTGATGTAAAATTATAAGCTTCGTAATTTAAAAACAATTTGAACACTGACCTCCGGGAAAACTCCCGATCATAGATATATGTGTATATGTGTATATCTCTGGCTCTGGATGGCCACAGTCCTCCACTGCAGCTTGGTCCTGCATTCATTTCAAAGGAGCGCTACCCTGTACTAAAATGGCGGCTCTATTGGCGCATTCCTTCTAACAGATAACAACAGGGTAGCCAAATTAAAAGGAATATCGAGTGGGGCGCAGGCTCAAAGTCCCTTTAAAGGAAAGTCTGTTCATTTGGTAGCCATATTTGCAATGCCTCCGGGGAGCTCATCTAAAACCAAAGCCTATTTAAATGAATAGGGGAATCCTGAAATCTCCTCACTGAACTTAACATTAAATTCATTCATTTATTTTCCTTCAGCTTATTTAAAGGTCGACACAGCGGAATGAACTGCCAAGTATTCCAGCATATGTTTTAAACAATGGAGGCCCTACCAGCCACAACCCAGTACTGGGAAACACCCACACACTCTCACACTCACACACACTCATACACTACAGCCATTTTAGCTGTCCTCGGCTCAGTTGGCGTTTCTGTGTGGAGTTTGCATGTTCTCCCTGCGTTCGCGTGGGTTTCCTCCAGATGCTCCGGTTTCACCCACAGTCCAAACACATACGGCACAGGTAAACTGGGTAGGCTAAATTGTCCGTAGTGTATGAGTGTGTGTGTTAAAGTGTGTGTGGAAGTTTCCCAGAGATGGGTTGCGGCTGGAAGGGCACCCGCTGAGTAAAAATGTGCTGGATACGTTGGTGGTTCATTCCGCTGTGGCGACCCCAGATTAATAAAAGGACTAAGCCGACAAGAAAATGAATGAATGAATGTTGGTGTGTTGCATGTACCAGTTTTCCGCAGAGGATCCCGCAGGTCTCCACCGCCCTAGCCGTGTTCGTTTCTGCCAGCTTTAGAAACCTTTGGCAAAGCTCAGCAGGCACAAAGAGCTGTCGTAAGCCATTAACCAACGCACCTACAACACACAAACACCATATAATCTCAGCATAATCACAGAACACACCAATATGTGTAATGAGTCAGTGATGGAAGTGCAAACGGAGGAAAACTCACTGTGTCCTGCACTGACTGGGACACTGGGCTTGAGCGAGCGGTCAAACGCCGGCAGGCCTGGAGATGCAGAATTTGCAAGGTTATTATTATAGCTTTGATTTTTTAAATGAGTTTTATTTCAGTTACTTATTTAAAGTTATGAGTTATAGCTGTGCACGTTTTGTAAAGCTGCTTTGACAGGATAATTATTGTGGAAAGCGCTACACAAATAAATGTGAATTGAACTGAATTAAATCAAGAGCTGGACTTTCCCACTGCACTGATTATGACATGTCTCTTGCAATTTAAATCCAACTTTGATCAACATTTTTCCATGAGTTTTTATTTCAATAGTGTTTTTAATTTGCAGTAAATTTTAGTTTAGTTATTGTAGGAGCCTATATGTTGACTTGAATGTAATTTGGGCTGTCACCACTTGGGGGCAATATGTGCACATAGGGTTTTAGAGTCGGTGTTTCTTGCATGAAAGAAGAAGACTTGAGGAAGGGAACGAATGCAGTTTTTACCACACCAAACTCACACACCTTTGAGGTCGCTAAAGGGTTCAACATTATTAATTGCAAGTATGTATTTATAATAAGCTAAATAAAGTGAATTTAAACTTGAAGAGGAAGCAAGACTGGACATTGGTTGTGTGCGTAAAAACGTGCGTTGAGATGCCAAGCCTTCGACATTAAGCTGCTGCAACAGTTATCTTGTTTCATTAATGGCTGTGCTAGTTTTAGCTTCGTTTTAATTTTGTGAACACCTCTTTATTTAGTTTTTTTTAATGATTATTTTTAGTGATTATAGTTTTAATATGACTAAATAGTTTAATATAATTTTATAGTTTAGCGTGAAAGGGACAGACTCAGAGCAGGCAAAGTTTACAGTGTATCCGGAAAGTCTTGATAGCGCTTCACTATTTCCACAAGTGTTTATGTTGCAGCCTTATTCCAAAATGGATTCAATTAATTTATTTCCTCAACATTCTACACACAATACCCCATAATGACAATGTGAAAATAGAGTTTTTGAAATTGTTGCAAATTTATTAATAATAAAAAAGCTGAAAAATCAGATGTACATCAGTATTTACAGCCTTTAGCGTGAAGTTCTAAACTGAGCTCAGGTACATTCTGTTTCCACTGATCATTCTGGAGATGTTTCAGCAGCTTCATTGGAGTTCACCTGTGGTAAATTCAGCTGATTGGACATGATCTGAAAAGGCTACACCTGTCTATATAAGCTCCCAGGGTTGACAGTGCATGTCAAAGCACAAACCAAGCATGAAGACAAAGGAATTGTCTGTAGACCTCTGAGACAGGTCTGTCTCGAGGAACAAGGCTGGGGAAAGTTACATAAACATTTCCGCTGCTCTGAAAGTTCCAATGAGCACAGCGGCCTCCATCATCCGTAAGTGGAAGATGTTTGGAACCACCAGGAGTCTTCCTAGAGCTGGCCGGCCATCTAAGCTGAGTGATCGGGGGAGAAGGGCTTTAGTCAGGGAGGTGATCAATAACCCGATGGTCACTCTGTCTGAGCTCCAGCGTTCTTCTGTGGAGAGAGGAGAACCTTACAGAAGGACAACCATCTGTGCAGCAATCCACCAATCAGGCCTGTGTGGTAGAGTGGCCAGACTGAAGTCACTACCCGCCTAGAATTTACCAAAAGGCATCTGAAGGACTCTCAGACCATAAGAAACTAAACTCTCTGCTCTGATGAGACTCAAATTGAACTCTTTGAAACAATTTTAGGCAGCGCTCATCAGCAGGCTAATACCATCCCTACAGTGAAGCATGGTGGGGTCAGCATCATGCTGTGGGGATGTTTTTCAGCAGCAGGAACTGGAAGACTAGTCAGGATAGAGGGAAAGATGAATGCAGCAATGTACAGAGACATCCTGAATGAAAACCTGCTTCAGAGTGCTCTCGACCTCAGACTGGAGCGACGCTTCATCTTCCAGCAATGGAGTGGCTTCACAACAACTCGGTGAACGTCCTTAAGTGGCCCAGTCAGAGCCCAGACCTAAATCCTATTGAACAACTCTGGAGAGATCTGAAAATGGCTGTACACCGTCGCTTCCCATCCAACCTGATAGAACTTGAGAGGAACTGCAAAGAGGAATGGGCAAAAATTCCCAAAGACAGGTGTGCCAAGCTTGTGGCATCATATTTAAGAAGACTTGAGGCTGTAATCGCTGACAAAGGTGAATCAACAAAGTATTGAGCAAAGCCTGTGAATACTGATGTACATGTCACTTTTCAGCTTTTTTATTGTTGATAAATTTGCAACAATTAAAAAAACTCTTTTTCTCACATTGTCATTATGGGGGATTGTGTGTAGAGTGTTGAGGAAATAAATTTAATCCATTTTGAAACGAGGCTGTAACATAAACAAAAGTGGAAAAAGTAAAGCGCTAGGAATACTTTCCGGATGCCCTGTACATTAACTCTTATGCAAACCACTTATTAATAATAGTAATAATTGCTTGAACAGTCACTGAAGGAAAAAGCACACAAACACAACTGGAATAAAAGTAAAAATTATGAGCAATTAAGACAAACGTCTTCATATTAAAGATGACAGATGCAGTTAAATTTGGCTAGTTTACAGTTTTCCTGTAAAATGGCATTTACGGTTATTTCCCTAAATAGCCGTAGGTCCGACTTTCCTCCACAAAATGTGTGCTTATTAATAATTTTAAAAAAGATTATTATTTTTGCAAATATTTATTTAATTTATTCAGATAATACTTTTTTTGTCCATGAATCTTAGTATGTTTATTTCTGAATTTTCATTGCCAATCATAGTCCATCATACTCATTTATTTTTGGTGAATTATGTATTTCCACAATCAATGCAGAGCCTCGGGAATCGAGACAGGCTAGGCTGACCTCCCCCAGATCTGATGTTTTTGAGTCTTAGTTTTGGTGTAGTAAAATAACCTTGATGGTTAGTGGCTCCTGCAGGGGGCGTCTGGGATGAGAGTGAGGCCTGTGGGGGTCCGTGTACATCCGGCAGCAGTACGTCTGGAGCAGTGGGAGACACTGGGATGCTGAACTCCTGCACGATGCGCCGGCGCTCTTTCTCCAGCTCCTGGCGGCGGATCATCTCCTCGAAGGCGCTGAACTGCTCCTGCTCACGCTGCCGCTGCTGCAGCTCCGCCAGTCTCTGCCGCTGAGCCTCCTGCTCCTGCTGCTTCAACATTTCCACAGCCCGAGCCGCATCCTCCGCTCTCTGACAGCAGACACACACAGCAACAGCTGGACTTTCACACTGCACTGGATATTCTACAGTTTCTCCTTTTGTTTTGGAGGTTTCCTACACTTTTACATGCAACTTTGATCAACAGCACATGTTCACAGCGTCTGAAACAATCAGTTCAAGAATTCAGTCTCTCTAAACCCCGCCTTTCTGTGAGCCTAGTCTGCTCTGATTAGTCAGATGGCTCTACTCTGCTTTGATTGGTCAGATGGCTATAACTGGTCAAGTGGCCCTACTATTTTCTGATTAGTGAGGTGGTCCAACTCTGCTCTGATTGGTCAGGTAGTCCTACTCCATTCTGATTGGTGAGGTGGTATTATTTCGCTCTGATTGGTCAGGTAGTCCAATTCTTTTCTGATTGGTGAGGTGGTCCTACTCTGCTCAGATTGATCAGATGACTCTGATTGGTCAGGTAGTGCTACTCCTCTCTAATTGGTGAGCTGGTCCCACTCTTCTCTGATTGGTCAGATGTCTCAGCTCTATTCCGATTGGCCAGATGTCTATTCTGCTTTGCTCTGATTGGTCAGATGGTTCTACTCTGCCCTAATCTACACTGATTGGTCAGATGGCTCCACACTGCTGTACTCTGATTGGTCAGATGGCTCTACTTTGCCTTAATCTACACTGATTGGTCAGCTGGCTCTATTATGCTCATATTGGTCAGATGACATTGCTCTAATTAGCTGAGGTGGTCCTACTCTGCTATGATTAGTCAGATGTCTCTTCTCTACTCTGATTGGTCAGATGGTTCATTTATACTCTGTTTTGATTGGTCAGATATCTCCACTCTGCTCTGATTGGTCAGATGGCTCTAGTCTGCTTTGATTTGTCAGATGACTCTGCTCTGATTGGTTATATGGCTCTACTCTGCTCTACTCTGATTGGTCAGACGGCTCTACTCTGTTTTGATTGGTCAGACAGCTCTTCTCTGCTCTACTCTGATTGGTCAGATGGCTCTACTTTGGTCAGATGGCTCCTCTCTGCTTTGATTGGTCGGATGGCTCTTCTCTACTTTGATTTGGCAGATGGCTCTTCTCTGCTTTGATTTGGCAGATGGCTCTACTCTACTCTGATTGGTCAGATGGCTCTACTCCGTTTTGATTGGTCAGACGGCTCTACTCTGTTTTGATTGGTCAGACGGCTCTTCTCTGCTCTACTCTGATTGGTCAGATGGGTCTACGCTGCTTTGATTGGTCAGCTGGCTCTACTCTGCTTTACTCTACTCTGATTGGTCAGACGGCTCTACTCTGATTGGTCAGATGGCTCCACTCTACTCTGATTGTTCAGATGACGCTACTCTGGCCATTAATGAAAACCACAATCAGAAATTATGCAAATTAAGCATTTTTAAAGAAATTAAGCTGGAAGTAAGAAGTATTGGAAGTTTTTTTTTCTTTTGAGAGACGATTAATTTATTAATCCTTTTTCTTTGATATTTCAATCTTTGCCAACATTTACTTACACAAACGGAGATATCACACAGAAAAGGTCAAATCTAAAAAAAACTAAAGGTAATTAGGGCGCCTAAATGTGCCAGTAACCCACCTTTCGCACCAGATATTCAGCGTGCTCTTTGTCATACTGCTTGAGAAGCAACTTTTTCAGCTCTTCGGCTTTCGGGAAGGCGATCTCCTTTAATTTCTGTGCCAGAAAAACAGGGGTATCTGTTAGCTTGACAAACTTCAAATGCTTTAAAACTTTTAATATATAATTTCTAGAAGAAAAAAAGAGCACATCTTACCCTCATCGTTTCTTTCTTCTCAGGAATGTTGGCGGTTTTGTATTCCCGATGTTTGGGAAGTTTTTCAATAAACAACCTAAATAAAAGGAAAATGCATGAACAATACGTTTTGGGGGAATATTAATTATTCATGCGTCACGATTATAATGTTTGTTATATTTAATATTGATATTTTTAAATACATTT
The DNA here is from genome assembly GCF_052040795.2 of Danio rerio. Taxonomy (NCBI): domain Eukaryota; kingdom Metazoa; phylum Chordata; class Actinopteri; order Cypriniformes; family Danionidae; genus Danio; species Danio rerio. Next base: position 46,026,157 of record NC_141030.1, read on the forward strand.
TCAGCAAAACACCTCAAATCAGGCTTTTACACTATACAGCAGAACTTTCTTTGTCGGTGCAATAGCCTAAGGGTTAGCACGCCGACATATGGTGCAGTAGTACGTCAGGCCGTCCAGAGTTCGAATCCCGGCTTGAGGACATTTCTCTACCCCAGTGGTTCTCAAAGTGGTCCCCGAGGAGTCACAGGACATTGAGTTGGGGGGTTTGCCAAAAATCTATTTTTATTAAACCATAAGATTTACCATACATTATCCATAACCAACTGAAGAGACATAATCGTTTATAGTTACTATATACTATATAGTTAGTATAGTAGCTAATAGTTCTATTGGATTGCGACCCCTGGGGTAATACATTATATTAAAGACAGCAATAGCGTCAGATGCAGCAGATTGATTTTATATCACCAGGTTAAACTTTCTGGCACATTTACAGCACTGACATACAATAAAAAAAATTAAACGAAGAATAGACTTGGGCCTGTTGGTGTGTGTGCACCATTGCATGCATAGTTTCTGTATTTATAACCACCTCAGAGGATACTAGGGGTCGTGAGTCACTGGGATTGTCATTTTGAGGGTGGCGGGCTGAAAAGTTTGGGAACCCCTGCCCTACCCGATCCATTATTTTTTCCTTAAAACAAGCTAAATAATGTGCCAATAGTGTAAGCAGAATAATCTTATGTCAATGTGGAAACAAGATTATTTAGCTTACCCAATTGGCAGATTATTTAGCTTACACTATTGAAAGATGTATGTCCATTAATGAGAGAGCGTGATGCTGCATTTAACTTGATTGTTGCTGTCTATGTGTTTGTGCAAATGAGAGAGAGAGTTTTGTGCTGTCTGTGTGTGTGTGCGCGTGTGTGTGAATGAGAGAGAGAGTGTAATGCTGTCTGTGTATGTGTGTCACTTGCTTGGTGCTATAGTGCGAGTGTGTGTGTGTTTTTTTACATACAGTTTGTTTTAGCCTTTCTGGACTCTGTATAACTGGGTGGTTTTGGATTTGTCCCATCATCCTCAACCCCCAACCCCCCGACCCCCCCGTTTATTATTTTGAGTTCATTCGTTTTATTTGTTTTTTATCTATGCTAATAATTGTAGATCTAAATGTAATATTTTGTTTTGGGGTTATTTGTTATATCGATATACAGTTGAAGGCAGAGTTATTAGCCCCCCGTCTATCTTTTTCCCCAATTTATATTTAATTTCTCTTTTTTTTCAACACATTTCTAAAGATAATAGTTTTAATAAATCATCTCTAATAGCTGATTTATTTTATCTTTGCCATGATGACAGTAAATAATATTTGACTAGATATTTTTCAAGACACTTCTATACAGCTTAAAGTGACATTTAAAAGCTTAACTAGGTTAATTAGGGTAAAGTTAGGGTAATTAGGCAAGTCTATTTGTATAACAGTGGTTAGTTCTGGAGTCAACTGAAAACAAATATTGCTTAAGGGGGCTAATAATAATGACCTTAAAATGATTTTAAAAAATTTTAACTGCTTTTATTATAGCCAAAATAAAAATAAATCAGACTATATCCAGAAGAAATAATATTACAGGAAATACTTTGTTCTGTTAAACAGCTTTTTGGCTCACTTCACAGCATTAGAAATGCCCTTTAGTGTCCGTCAGGCGAGTGAGCAGTAATGCAGCAGCGTCAGTGATTGTTGATCTCTTACGTGATGTATTTGTTGTACAGGATGAAGGCGTGCTCCACGTTTCCCTCGTCGGCGTAGATGTTGGCCATGCGGATGATCTCCATGCCGGAGCGGAAGTATCTGCGCGGCGGCACATCCTCGCTCACGTCCACTGAGCTGCCCAGTTTAGTGAGAGCCCGAACTCGATCCTCTGACGACACACTGCAGTCCGTGTGTTCAGACATGCTGATTCCTGCACACACATGTGTCACACAAACACACACACAAACCTCAAGCACTATGTCTGAGTACACAATGAATGACTAATGCACACATCCTGCTGACACTCGCTGGAGCCACTGCTGGTAAACTCTTACTGATGAACATGATTTTTCATGTTCATTCATTCTCTTTTCGGCTTAGTTCCTTAATTGATCAGGAGTCATCACAGAGGAATGAACCGCCGACTTGACCAGCATATGTTTTACACAGCAGATGTCATTCCATCTGCAACCCATCACTGGGAAACACCCATATATTCTCATTCACACTCATACACTACCCACAATTTAGCATACCCAATTCACCTGTACCGCATGTATTTTAACTGTGGGGGAAACCGACGACAACATGGGGAGAACATGCAAACTCCACACAGAAATGCCAACTGACCCAGCCGAGGCTCAAACCAGCGACCTTCTTGCTGTGAGGCGAGAGAGCTACCCACTGCGCCACTGCTTGACTAATTATTGATAATAACTTATATTTTATATCTTAACTTTATAATTTATTTTATTCTATTTATTTTTTGGCATCATTTTAATGCTTATTTGCATTTCTGACAAATAAGCAATAAACCAATTAAAAATTGATAAAACGTTTTAAAAAGGAATTATAAATAAAAAATGTATTTAATGGTCATTAGTTTTTTTTTATTTGATTTTATTTATTTGTTAATCCAAGAGCTTTATTTTGTTTTTGGGTTATTATTTTTTTACTTGATCTATTTTTCATAATGATTTATCCTTTATAAATAAATAAATAATTAAATAAATATATTAGATATAATTTTCATTATATATCTAAATTGTCGATCCCAGTTGTAAGAGCAACAAATAATAACCTGACTTCTAGTTGATCATTTGGAGAAGTGGCAGAAGGTGGATTTTTCAGATGAATCATCTGTCGAGCTGCATCCTGATCATCAACAATACTGCAGAAGATCTACTGGAACCTGCATGGAGCCAAGATTCTCAGTCAAGTTTGGTGAAGGAGAAATTGTGGTTTGGGGTTCCATTCAGTATGGGGGTGTGCGAGAGATCTGCAACAGCCTGAGGTATCAAGACATTTGTGCTGTTCATTACATTACACAGAAGAGGTTTGTGCTCCTCCTCATACTTCAGCCTCCACATCAAAGCTCCTGAAACCAAAGAAGGTCAAAGTGCTCCAGGATTGGCCAGCCTAGTCACCAGACATGAACATTATTGAGCATGTCTGGGGTAAGATGAAGGAGGAGGCGTTGAAGATGAACACAAAGAGTCTTGATGAGCTCTAGGAGTCCTGCAGGAACGCTTTCTTTGTCATTCCAGATGACTTTATTAATCAGTGATTTGAGTCATGTCAGAGATGTATGGATGCAGTCCTCCAAGCTCATGATGGAGTCAGACACAATATTCATTCTGTCTCCACTGCAGCAGGACTTTATATTCTATACTGGACGTTATTTCTGTTCAGCGATGAGACTTTTGTCTAAGCAGAGTCAGACCTTACACTCTCAAAAATAAAGGTATGCGAGCTGTGACTGGGCTGGTTCCTTTTCAAAAGGTACAAATTTGTAAAAGGTCCATATTAAAACCTTGAAGGTACATATTAGTACATAAAAAGCACAAAAGTGTTTCTCTTAATGTTTTTACGTACTAATATGTACTTTTGAGGTACCAATATGGACCTTTTAAGTACAAATGTGCAGCTTTTGAAAAGGTACCACCCAAGTGACAGCTGGCTTACCATTATTTCTGAGAGTTTACTGTCCTAATTAAATCATTCAAAATCAAGGCATGATCATATTTTATTTTGGTCAAATAAGTGTAATCTAGATGCCTTTGCCTTTCATATAAGCCACTTCTGATTCTAAATGATCAACTACAAGTCAAGTTATTATTTGTCGTTCCTAAAACTTGGATAGGCGACAAGACTTTTGTCAGGTAGTGTTTTATTATATCCTCCCGAGACCCTGCCCATTGACTTGTGTCCTCTGTAGTGGACACTGTGTTTTCATTAATTTTTTGAGCTACTCTGTTAAGTCCTGTTGTACTGTTCAGAGGACATCCTGGGCTTTCTAGAGATATGCCATTTGATTGTCTGGCATGCTAGGAACGACTTCTTACACTGCATCCAAAATGGCCGGCGTACAATAAAGCACATTTAATGGGAAGGAGAGAGGCATGTCAAATTTAGCTTTTAAACATTTTTTTTACTATTATTATTACATATATACTTGTTTATTAAAGTGTCAGGAACAATACATTTAGTTTTTAAAGCTGTTAATTTGTTTGTGTTTCAAAATATCATCCTTTTGTGAATGTCCCCTATAGTGGACACCGGGACTATCTTAATGTAATTAATGACTGCATGTTGTAGGAGGCAGAACTGAAGCAGAGAGGATTCTTTATAAGATAGTTGAGGGAGACTCTGATTTAGAGTCTGACAGTCAGATAATTAGAGAACGACAATCAGTTTTAAATCACTTTTGTGTTGAGTTTGTTTTGGATTAACATCACTTCTTTTTTTTTTTTTTAGTTCATCTCTTTCAGACTAAACTGTTTCAGGAATTTCAATACAAAAGGAAAGAATGGCTTTTGTTCAGTTTTCGTTAAATCAATATTGGATTAATGTCCCTTTACAGCCATATAGCCAAGTCGAGTAAAGGAGGTCGAGCCTTCTCCTTTATGGCTCCTAAACTCTGGAATAGCCTTCCTGATAATGTTCGAGGCTCAGACACACTCTCCCAGTTCAAAACTAGATTAAAGACCTATATGTTTAGTAAAGCGTACACTCAATGCATCACTTAGCAAGTTTCCACACAAGTTTCTACGTCTTGTTTATATACTCTATAAACAGCAGCTACGCTAATTATTCTCTTTATTCTCCATTTCCACCTGGGGAAACACATCCTGAGGTCCTCAGATAATGCAGAGTCACTGATTGGATCCAAGACCAGCGACGAGATGATCCCAAGGTGTCCATATCCGGGACCAGGCCGTATCCTGAGCTGCTGCTGCGCTGTTGGTCATAGGGGAGTGGAGAGTATGAGACTGATTCCAGTGATGCTCCAGGGACAGATGAGTCTTTGCTGAGGCCAGCTTCCAGCCTCCACCTCTGAGACTGCAGCTCTGCACAAGACTTTTGGCCAGCGGAGAAATTAAAATGGTCGTGCCGAACTGAGTCTGGTTCTCTCAAGGTTTTTTTTCTTCACTCTCCTATTGGTGAAGTTTTTTTTCCCTCTCCGCTGTCGCCCCTGGCTTGCATGGTTCAGGATCTGTAAAGCTACGCATCGATGAATTTGCTCTTCAGTGTTTGGACTCTCAGTAATGACTTTAAACCACACTGAACTGAGCTAAACTGAACTGAACTTAAACACAAAAAACTGAACTACCCTGATCCAGTTACTATGACCATTTATGTGAAGCTTCTTTGACACAATGTACATTGTAAAAGTGCTATACAAATAAAGCTGAATTGAATTGAACATCCTGTATAGTTTGAGTTTGGCGGTCGTTTCGAAATAAAATGCCCCTGTGGTCCACAACAGTGGACATGCTGTAAAATTAAAAATAAAGGTGGAAACAACAGAAAAAAAAGACTCAGAAGGCTATTTTACATATTTAACTTGTGTATATCAAGTATATAACTAGTATATGAAAATAATCACTGAAATCACTACTCTATTTCGACAGTCACAAAAACATGCTTTTTAAAAATCTATATTTTTTTTCAATAAACAACCAACGTGTTAATTTAATATTTATATCTAGAATATGAAGAAAGTTATTAGCAAAGGTAAACGACTCAAACCTGGGTTGTTTTAGAGTGGCACTATTGTGCGGATTTGTTTATGCTGTTGACTATCAGAGTTTGAAATAAAGATACCGTTTCAGTAAATGCTAATAGATGTCATTTCTCGCATCAGACACAGATGTTATTGTTTTTTCATAGTATAAACACCACTTGTGTTGCGATATTGTTTGCTAACGTTATTCATTGGCATTTACACATTGTGGGCGTTGCTAAATAGCTTGAACACATTTTATCGCGGCTTCATCGTGTACACAGCAACACATTAATATGCATGAGATGTAAATTTAGCACTTCAGACTTTATAACACCTGACTATAAACTTTACCTTTGACTTGAATGAGTCTGGTGGCCATTACTGACAGGCCAGTCAAACACAAACAATGACATTAAGATTATCCCGTAATGGACGTCAAATAGCTGTCATACCTGATTCCTCCGCGCTCCTCTATGCTTTGAAAAGACGCTTCGATTTATTTATGTCAAATATTGTCGTCATATTTACACACTGTGAAAACAAAGCTTGATGTGATCACGTTAGCTGTAAAATCGTAACACTTCCTGCATTGTACGAATCTGCCCCACCCACTACAGTCAGCTGACCGTGAGTCGCGCCCTAGAC
>NC_141030.1:46035000-46085000 GCF_052040795.2 Danio rerio
GTAGTGGTCTCCATAATCCTGGACCAGGCCGTATCCTGAGCAGCTGCTGTGGAGGTCATGAAGGAGTGGAGAGCGCGAGACCGATTCCTGAAAGACCCCAGTGACAGACGAGTGTCTAGCCATTGATTCCGTGGGCCAGCCTGAACACCCGCTGGTGACCTTATCACACCTGCAACTTCTCCACGACGGACCTCCAGCTTTCTCAAGCCTCCAACGCCTAGTCTGCAGCTCTGCACAAGAAGTTTGGCCAGAGGAGAAATGGTCGTGCCCAACTGAGCCTGGTTTCTCTCGAGGTTTTTTCCTTCACTTTCGTCAATTGGTAAAGTTTGTTCCACTGTTGGCACTGGCTTGCTTGGTTTGGGACTCGTGCAGCTGCGCATCGATGGATTTGCTCTTCAGTGTTTGGCCTCTCAGCAGTGAAAATAAACCACACTGAACTTCAACTCTGCAAACTGAACAGACACAGCTTCAATCTACTACAACTTCTATGTGAAGCTGCTTTGACAAAATCTACATTGTAAAAGCGCCAGAGAAACAAAATGATTGGAAAAATTGAATTGAATATAAACCTTTAATTTCATCTCAATCCGGGAACATCTGACCACCACGCTAAATTAATAAAACACGCATCAGCTCGAGTATCTCAGCTGATTTATAATTAGGTGTACAAAATACAATAAAACAAAACCTGTAATTGCACTTGCAATGGAGTTTAATAATTCCTTCAAATTTAAAACGGCTGCGCAATTTCCAGTTTCAGCCTGCTCAAGTTAAGCTAAAGGCCAAATCAGCTCACAAAATAAAAACAGAATTAATAAAAACAAGCCCTTTAACACTTAATAAAAATTCACTGTCTACCTCTGAGAGCTTGAATACAAATGACAACAGATCTGCAGCTTTTATGGCCACACTTTACAATAAGCTTCCATTAGTTCATGTATTTACTAACAAGAACAATACAGCATTTATTAATCATTTACTAATGCATCATTAAAATCTAAAGTCATGTTTGTTAACAATAATTAATGAACTTTGAGTTAACAAGAACAATATTTTATAGTTAACGCACTGTCAGCGATCACAAACAACTATATTATTGTTAACAAACATAAATAATCAATGTAATAAATGTAATGTTCATTGTTTGTTAAATATACCATTTAATAAACTATTATTGTAAAGTGTTAGCGCATTTAGATACTGTAAATAAATGCTGGGGTCCACAAAGTTCCTTCATGTTGTCCCTACATAAATAGTCTAAGTTAAAACTTAATTGTTTAAGTGTATTGGGCATAGAACGAGTAAGTTAGCTGGGTTCCACACAACGCAATTTAGTGTTGTCACGATACTTGAATTCAGTACCAATCCATACTGAAAATTTAAAAATGTCCATTTCCTGCTAACATTAGAGCGCGATCTTCAACAGCGCTGATTGGCCATTGTGTTCACATGCTCAAGGGAAATGACTGTGATTGGCTTTGAAGGTCATCAGTTCACCGAACTCACCGCTGTTTACAGTGTGACCAAAGATACAGGTACACTGGAGCAATTTAAAGCCTTGATTCATCCGCGGATCACTTGTATGTCAGCTTGTAGACAAACCAGCTGATCTTCGTGGCATTAAAATGCTCCAGTGTTCCTGTATTTGTGGCTACACTCAGTAAACAGCGGTGAATTCGGTGAACTGATGACATTCACAGCCAATCACAGTTATTACTGATGTTTAAGAACGTGCTCAACAGCACTTAAATGTTAGCGGGAAATAGACGTTCAGTATCGATTGGTATAGAATTGAGGTATCATGACCACACTACTACATTCAAGTTGTCATAACTAGTGTAATCATGATACTGGAATTCATTATCAATCGATACTGAAGTTTTAAAAACCTCCATTTCCTGATAACATGAGCACTGTTGAGCGTGTTCTTAAACAGTTTGTCCATAAGCTGACATACGAGCGATCCGCTGATGAATCGCTGTTTTAAAATGCGACAGTGCCCCTGTATCTGTGGTTACACTCAGTAAACAGAGGTGAGTTCGGTGAACGGCCAATCACAGTCATTTCTGTTGAGCACGAGAACACAATGGCAAATAAGCGCTGTTTAAGAACGTCCCAACAGCGCTCAAACACTAGCGGGAAATGGATGTTTTTAAAACTTCAGTATTACTTGGCATCGAATTCCAGTATTGTGACAACACTAATACATTCATGTTGTCCCAACTAGTGTAGTCACGATACTGGAATTCAATACCGATCCATACAGAAGTTTTAAAAACCTTCATTGCCTGCTAACATTTAAGCACGTTCCTAAACAGTGCTGATTTGCATTTTAAAGTAACGTCGATCTGCTGGTTTGACTATAAGCTGATTTGCAAACGATCCGCTGATAAATCGCTGCTTTAAAATGCTCCAGTGTCCCTGTATCTGTGGCTACACTCAGAAAAACAGCAGTGAGTTTGATGAACTGATGACCTTTGGGGCCAATCACAGTTATTACTGTTGAGCATGTGAACACAATGGCCAATCAGCGCTGTTTAAGAACGTCCAAACAGCGCTCAAACATTAGCGGAAAATGGAGGTTTTTAAAACTTCAGTATCGCTTGGTATCGTATTCCAGTATTGTGACAACACTAATACATTCATGTTGTCCCAACTAGTGTAGTCACGATACTGAAATTCGATACCGATCCATACAAAAGTTTTATAAACCTCCATTTCCTGCTAACATTTGAGCACATTCCTAAAAAGTGCTGATTTGCATTTTAAAGTAATGTCAATCAGCTGGTTTGTCTATAAGCTGACATATGAGCGATCCGCTGATGAATCGCTGCTTTAAAATGCTCCAGTGTCCCTGTATCTGTGGCAGTGAGTTCGATGAACTGATGAGCTTCACGGCCAATCACAGTCATTACTGTTGAGCACGAGAACACAATGGTGAATCAGCGCTGTTTAGGAATGTGCTTAACAGTGCTCAAATATTAGCGGGAAATGCACGTTTTTAAAACTTCAGTATCGCTTGGTACCGAATTCCAGTATCATGACAACACTAGTCCAAACACAAATCCATTAAAAGCAACATAACAAATTTAAGTGGATTGAACATAAAAAAAAATAAGTTTCCTCGCCAAAATAAATCTCCATAATTGTGTTGTTTAAGCTCATTTTAAATTAGTAGTTTGAACATGCAGGAATATATATATATATATTTTAGTGTAAAATAAATGCTGGGTTCCACACAATTCACGTCATCCCAACACAAATCAATTAAGTTCGGGTAACACTTTAAAATAATGATCTACTAGTTAATGTATTTACGAACAGGAACAAACAATTAGTAATACATTTGTTTACCTTTTGTTAACGTCAAGTTAAATAACTTTAGATCATGTCAACTCACATTGGTGCATTAACTAATGAGAACAAGCATGAATTTTGATGTCAATAATTCATTAATAATTGTTAAACTATGATTAACAAATGCTTTACAAGATCATTTATACCAAGTTAATGTTAGTAAATACATTAAAAGTTAACTAATGGACCATTATTCTACACAAAATATGGCTACTTGTTTAAACTACTCATTTAAAATAAGTTTTTTTAGGGGGACAACTTAATTTTTTAATGTTAAATCAACTTAAATGTGTTAAAACTAGAGTTAACTAGGCTTGTGTCTGGAAAACATGATGGGATTGTGTGGAACCCAGCATTAATTCCAGCGTAAAGTGTTACTCTTAATTGTTTACAAATTAAAACAATTAAGTTGTCCCAAAAACAAAACAAAACTATAAATAGTGTGTTGTTTCAGCTCATTTTAACCAAGTAGTTTATCTTTTTGACTCTAATATATGTATTTGCTGCATAAAATGACCTAATATAAAAGAAAGTGTTATCAGCTAGCAGAGCTCAATAAACCACAACTCTTTTAGACACCAGCTTCATTTTCTGCTCTTTCAGCGATGTGTTTTGTCTTTCCTATATCGATGCCGATGTTTGCGGTGCGATCCTGGAGGTCTCGTGGGTTCTGGCGCAGGTAAATATGGGTGATGGTACGGTTCTCCAAACCTGTAAGAGGGAAACGGAGGCGGATACTGGTTTGAAGGACTGCAGTGAAATCCACTGAGGCTCTGGTTGGGATAATAAGATCTTCTTTCTGGTGGTGGATGAGTAAACAGCGGCGGACGGAAAGACTGATGTTCTGGAGGCCCAAACCGAGGCATGCTGTTTCTCTGGTGAAACGGGCTGAGGAGAAAAGAAGAACGTGTGAGGAAGACCTTTCATAATGCAAAATGCTTATGATTAGGGATGGTATGCTTTTTAGCACAGCACACACAACAGCACACTTACTCATTTTTAACCCCTTAAGTTGGCTAGAAGGCCTTCCTATTTTTATGTGTATATAGTAGTGCTTGTTATAAACGAATAATAAAATAATAATTGTGAGCTTCAATTTTGTGTATAAATTAATTTGCCCTCATAATCTTTAAAATATCATAGCCTTCCCTCCCCTTTTAAAACGACACTGGAATGCCTTTAGGGTGGAGCTATCAGTCTTCATTGTGGGGCTATCAGTCATTGACAGTGGGGCTTTTAGTCCTTTAGAGTGGGGCTATCAGTCTTTAAGGTGGGGCTACCAGTCTTTAGGGCGGAGATATCTGTCTTCAGGGTGGGGTTATCAGTCTGAGAGCGGGGCTATCAGTTTTTAGGGCAAGGCTATCAGTATTTAGGGTGGGGCTATCAGACTCTAGGGTGGAGCTATCAGTCTTCAGGGTGGGGCTATCAGTCATTGACAGCGGGGCTTTCAGTCCTTGAAGCCTGATTTATACTTCTGCGTCAAACACCGGCGTATGCTACGGCGCTGACGCATAGCCCTTCGCCGTGGCCATCGCCGTCACTGACGTGCACCTCTCAAAAAATGTAACTACACGTCGCAACGACGCGTAGCATAAGCTCTGTGATTGGTCGGCTTGGTAGCGCTGACGAGTCTGGGCGGGACCGAGAGGCGCGCGAATGGCGCGACGCCGCGCGAGCGATTGTTTACAAGTGTGGAGTCCCGTGAAGGAGCTCCGGATGGAAAGTTTTGTTTTGTGTTTACCTCATAGTTAAAGTTGTTGCACGTCCGCCGGTTCCTGCCTCAAAATGAGCGAGTTTGAGCCACTTGTACATCCCGGAAGTGTTCAGGAAATGCAAAAAAGTAGCGAAGAAACTCGACACAGAGGAACATTTACACCTCACTGCCAACTAGCGTTTCGGAAGTGTTAATGCAGACCGGCAGAGACAGCGCGCAGAAGTATAAATGCACAGCCACGCGCGTTGCCTGCGCCGTGGGTTACGCCGGTCACCTGACGCAGAAGTATAAATCAGGCTTTAGAGTGGGGCCATCAGTCTTTAGGGCGGAGATATCTGTCTTCAGGGTGGGGCTATCAGTCTGAGAGCGGGGCTATCAGTTTTTAGGGCAAGGCTATCAGTATTTAGGGTGGGGCTATCAGACTTTAGGGTGGAGCTATCAGTCTTCAGGGTGGGGCTATCAGTCATTGACAGCGGGGCTTTCAGTCCTTTAGAGTGGGGCTATCAGTCTTTAGGGCGGAGATATCTGTCTTCAGGGTGGAGCTATCAGTCATTGAGAGCAGGGCTATCAGTCCTTATGGGTGAGGCTATCAGTCTTTAGGGCGGAGATATCTGTCTTCAGGGTGGGGCTATCAGTCTGAGAGCGGGGCTATCAGTTTTTAGGGCAAGGATATCAGTATTTAGGGTGGGGCTATCAGTCTTCAGGGTGGGGCTATCAGTCATTGACAGCGGGGCTTTCAGTCCTTTAGAGTGGGGCTATCAGTCTTTAAGGTGGGACTATCAGTCTTTAGGGCGGAGATATCTGTCTTCAGGGTGGGGCTATCAGTCATTGAGAGCAGGGCTATCAGTCCTTTAGGGAGAGGCTATCAGTTTTTAGGGTGGGGCTATCAGTCTTTAGGGCGGAGATATCAGTCTTTAGGTTGGGGCTATCAGTCTTTAGGGCGGAGATATCAGTCTTTAGGTTGGGGCTATCAGTCTTTAGGGCGGAGATATCAGTCTTTAGGGTGGGGCTATCAGTCCTTTAGGGAGAGGCTATCAGTTTTTAGGGTGGGGCTATCAGTCTTTAGGGCGGAGATATCAGTCTTTAGGTTGGGGCTATCAGTCTTTAGGGCGGAGTTATCAGTCTTTAGGTTGGGGCTATCAGTCATTGAGAGCAGGGCTATCAGTCCTTTAGAGTGGGGCTATCAGTCTTTAGGGCGGAGATATCAGTCTTTAGGGTGGGGTTATCAGTCTGAAAGCGGGGCTATCAGTTTTTAGGGCAAGGCTATCAGTATTTAGGGTGGGGCTATCAGACTTTAGGGTGGGGCTATAAGTCTTTAGGGTGGGGCTACCAGTCTTTAGGGTGGGGCTACCAGTCTTTAGGGTGGGGCTACCAGTCTTTAGGGTGGGGCTACCAGTCTTTAGGACCAGGCCATCAGTCCTTAGCGTGAGGCTACCAGTTTTTAGGGTTGCATTATCGGTCTTTAGGGCGGTGCTAAAAGTCATTAGGCTATCTGTTTTTAGGGTGAGGCTATCAGTTTTTAAAGTTGCACTATTGGTCTTTAGGGCGGGGCTAAAAGTCATTAAGCTATCAGTTTTTAGGGCGTGGCTAACAATCTTTAGGGTGGGGCAATCATCTTTAGGCTATTAGTCTTTCTTTGGTGCAGGGCTATCGGTCTTTAGGGTGGGGTTAGCAGTCTTTAGGGTGGGGTTAGCAGTCTTTAGGGCGAGGCTATCGGTTTTTCAGGTGGGGTTATCAATCTTTACGATGGGGCTATTAGTCTTTAGGGCTGGGGTATCAGTCTTTAGGCTATCGTTCTTTAGGGCGGGGGGACTAACAGTCTTTGGGGGGGCTATCAGTCTTTATGGCAGAGCTATCAGTCTTTAAGGCAGAGCTATCAGTCTTTAGGGAGAGGTTATCAGTCTTTAGGGTAAGACTATCTGTGTGTTTCGGTTGGGGTATCAGTCTTTAGGCAGGGGTTAGCAGTCTTTAGGGTGGAGTTATCAATCTTTAGGGCGGGACTATCGTCTTAAGGGCAGGGCTATTGGTCTTTAGGGCTGGGCTATCAATCTTTAGGGCGGGGCTATCAGTCTTTAGGGAGGAGCTATCAGTCTCTTTAGGGTGAAGCTACCAGTCATTCAGGGTGGGGCTATCACTTTCTTTAGGGTGGAGCTTCAGCAAAGTCCTTAAAGGCAAAGAAGAAGCTTACAAAAAGTCCTCCCGGGTGTCCCTGTGCCGCTCGTATGATCTCTGATTGTAGTTATTCAGTTCCCGCTGATGAGAAGGAGCCTCGTTTAGCGCCAGATTCGCAAGCCCCTGAACAGGCTCTTGGTCGGGTTCATCCATCCCATTATTACTGCAGAACAAACAAGTCAGAAAAACACACTTATTTAAATGGAAGAATTCAGTGAATATTTCCTCTATACTCGTAAAGTGGATCCCATTTAAAGACAAATTCTCTGACTTTTTCATCAATACAATACATATTAGTCATACTGCACATAATCTCTAAGACTTAAGACTTAGAGATGTTTGATTGGATGGAAAATGCTCAATCGCCATGGTAATTTACAATCCACAGCTAACCTGCCTCAGAGCTGGTTTTACTCTGATTTAATGATCGTGAACCCAAACTGGACCAATCCGCTGAGTAAAGTCATGCATATCTGATGCAACAAAGCAGTACCAGAGTGTCTTTTCTGCTCCAATTTAAAGTCTTTTACAACAGTGGTTCCCAACCTGGGGTCCGCGCCACCCTAAGGGGGGCGCCAGAGTTCACAAGGGGAGCGCGAGAGAGGATAAGTGTTGAGGTAGGCATAAAAATGCTCCACTATTATATCGGGCTGTACAATTAATCAAAAATCCGATTTTGATTTCAAACGATTATAAAAAAGCATTAATCGAGATAAACGATTTTTGCATCATATACCGCCACCTTTCCAGTTGTACACGTGTTGCTTTTAAAAGCGTGAAAGAGCGCGTGCTTATGTGTGTGTAGCACGCACACTCAGTCAGAAGCATGCGCCCGGTCAGCATTCGCTCTCATTCGCAAACTGAGACGAGCAGAAGAGCGCAGACATCTAAAGTCATTAACGTGAGCGCTTTAATGGTCAAATAGGTGTCAACGCGGTGTTTAGTGGTTATTTATATTAACCCTCATTTGTGTAATAAACAAACGAGTTGAGGATCAAAAGACGTGAAAGAGAAACCAAAGAGACAGCGAGAAATATTCCTGCTGCCGCCTGTTTTTATGATTATTAATCAAACGAGAAAATCCCTCACTAGTCTTGACTGAAGGACTGCTGTAGCTAAAGTGTTTTTCTTAAAGTGAAGATGCTTAAAGCACAGTTTGTTTCATATTTTTATTCTATTGTATTTATTTCTATTTCCTTTGCAGGGTGGAAAATAACTGTATGTATACACTTGAAGTCAGAATTATTAGCCCTCCTGAATATTAGCAACCCTTTTCCTCCCAATTTCTGTTTTATGGAAATAATTTTTTTTTAAATTATTTCTGAACATAATAGTTTTAATATCTCATTTTTAATTACTGACTTCTTTTATCTTTGCTATGATGACAGTACATAATATTTTACAAGATATTTTTCAAAATACAAACATTCAGATTAAAGTGCAGTTTAAAGGCTTAATTAGGTTAATTAGGCAAGTCATTGTATAACAGTAGTTTCTTCAGCAGACAATCAAAAATATTTATTGCTTAAGGGGGCTCATAATATTGACCTTAAATTGGTTTCAAAATATTTAAACCAGCTTTTATTCTAGCTAAAATAAAACAAATAAGCCTAGAATAAAAAAATATTATAGGAAATACTGTTAAAATTCCTTGTGCTGTTAAACATAATTTGGGAAACATTTATATAAAAAAAATAATTTTGACTTTAACTGATAATCGTTTTGAATAATCGTGATTACAATCATGATCGTGATTATGATTTTTCCCAAAAATCGAGCAGCCCTACTATTATATATGTATTTTTAAGTACCAAATATATATTATAAGTAACAAATTATATATATATATATATATATATATATATATATATATATATATATATATATATATATATATATAAAACACATGCTTAAAATTAAAACATAATAGTAAAAAATCGGCAGAGAAACACAAATGCAGTGATTCTTTAGAGGCGAAGAAAAAGATTAAACAGTATGACAAAGCCTACCTAAATTTTTGTTTTATTGAAGGCCAAGACAAGTTAAAACTGATTAATTTATATTTCCTATACATATTATATATTAATATTACACAAAAACA
The DNA here is from genome assembly GCF_052040795.2 of Danio rerio. Classification (NCBI taxonomy): domain Eukaryota; kingdom Metazoa; phylum Chordata; class Actinopteri; order Cypriniformes; family Danionidae; genus Danio; species Danio rerio. The sequence continues at coordinate 46,044,345 of NC_141030.1, forward strand.
CACATACAGTATATATATATATATAGGGGGGTTGGGCCCTAAGAAAAAGGTTGGGAACCACTGTTTACAACATAACAACATATACATTTGTTTTAATATTTAAAGCTTTTAAAATGCCTGTTAAATGAGTTGTTGGTGGACCTACATTATCAAAACGAATGATCGATTTGCATTGATATACTATTAATTTCTTTAAGTTGAATTCAGTATTATTAGTCCTACTGTGATTTTTTTTCTTTTTTAAATTTTCCAAATGATTCCAAATTTTCACAGTATTCTCTATAATATTTTTTATGATTATTAGACTTTCAAAGGTCTAAAAAAGTATCAACATCAATGAATTATACAAAAATATTTCCCACATTGGTACCATAACACCTGTGCTCCAGATCCTGAAGGCAGGAGTGCTGAAATAGTGCAAAATTTCATCTTAATAAGACAATCTTTAACTCGGTTTAACCAAACCCAGCAAAAACAGAGCAAAATGTTTAAAGGTGTAAAACCAAAAATGAAAACGTGTGCAATTAATCAGAATCATCTTATTTAGAGTTCACCTTCTCTTGGGCCCCGTGGTCAGGTCTTGAAGATAGTTCTGCCTCTCTATCGAGTGTCCCCTTGATTCATTAAACACTGGAATAAACCACAGCATTCAGATGTAAAATACACAAAACATGCAAACGCTCAAGTCTGACAAGGTATACTTACAATTAATTGCTTTTTGCGGCATCATCCCGTCGACATCGATTAGGTATCTATGATACAATATTTAACAGTGACAACTGCTGGATGCACAAGTTCATCTAAGGACAAAGTCGATGAATCACGAACACAGCCGGCAGCACTTCACAATGAGAAAAGAAACGTACTTACCGACATATTAAATAACCGGTGCGGTTCAAACCATGTGTACAATGAACACCAATCAGCTTATCTGAAGAACAAAACATAACCTATAATTGCCGTAAGTCTCCCTACAAACTCTGCATTGCTAACTTATCGTATGATGGTATTATGGGCTATTTAAAGAGATGTATTTGTAAGTATGAGGACCTTCAAAAAAAAAAGAGAAAAGCATTTCATGCAAAGTTTTTGAACTTTTCTTTGAAGTAAAATTTTATTTTAAACCATTCATTTTGTAAATAAGTTTGGAGTCAGTAGGAATTTAATGCTTGCCTTCAGAGAAGATGCATTCAGTTAATAAAAAGTAATTTTAAAAGCATTTATAATATTGAAACCACTTCTATTTCAAATAAACGCTGTTGTTTTGAACTTTCTATGCTACAATAAATCCAAAAATAACCATGTTTATCTTTTAAGATGCATTTTCTAGAATTTCACGGTTACATACACTCACCAGCCACTTTATTAGGTACACCTTACTAGTACCGGGTCGGACCCAATTTTTTTTTAGAACTGCCTTAATCCTCCTTTGCATAGATTCAACAAAGTACTGGAAAAATTCCTCAGATATTTTGCTCCACATTGACATGATAGCATCACGCAGTTGCTGCAGATTTGTCGTCTGCACATCCATGATGTAAATCTCCCATTCCACCAGTTCCCAAAGGTGCTCTATTGGATTGGTGACTGTGGAGGCCATTTGAGTACAGTGAACTCATTGTCATGTTCAAGAAACCAGTCTGAGATGATTCACGCTTTATGACATCGGAAGATGGGTACACTGTGGTCATAAAGAGATGGACATGGTCTGCAAAAGTACTCAGGTACGCTGTGACGTTGACACGATGCTTAATTGGTACTAATGGGCCCAAAGTGTGCCAAGAAAATCTCAGTTTCCTGTTCTTATCTGACAGAAGTGGCACCTGGTGTGGTCTTCTGCTGCTGTAGCCCATCCGCCTCAAGGTTGGACGTGTTGTGTGTTCAGAGATGCTCTTCTGTATACCTCGGTTGTATCGAGTGCTTATTTGAGTTGCTGTTGCCTTTCTATCAGCTAAAACCAGCCTAGCCATTCTTATTTCCTCTTTTTCAGACCATTCTCTGTAAACCCTAGAGATGGTTGTGTGTGAAAATCCCAGTAGATCAGCAGTTTCTGAAATACTCAGAGCAGAACTGCATCAGATCGTCTTGACCATGTCTAAATGCACTGAGTTGCTCCCATGTGACTGGCTGATTAGAAATTTGCATTAATGAGCAGTTGGACAGGTGTACCTAATAAAGTGGCCGGTGAGTGTGCATACACAATTACATTTTCCAAGCAGTTTCAAGAACTTTATCCAAAAACAAAGCACTTTTAAAACCTTGAAACCACTAGATTACAATGCAAGCATTTTCAAATATTTCCAACGCTCGTATGAACACTGAACATTTTTTAAAAATCATACAAACACAAGTGTTTTTGCAATGTAAATGTATCTTTTTGCATTTTTTTGTTAATTTAATAAACTGTAACTCACCATTGCTTGCATTGTCATGCAGAAAATGTCTAACAGCCTTCTTGAAGCTGAGAATGGTGGCATCATTTGGCACTTCATGCCCTGCTGTGAAGATCTTCATGTAGTACAGCGTATCTGGCAAATCCTGACACAAACACAGGCACACATTTAGAGACAATCACAAATAAAAAAACAACAAACTGGTTTTCAATCGGACCTTGTTAGACTGGATTCTCCAGCATGAAGGAGACATTTATGTTGCATGTGATTATCTATTGATTAATCGTGATTGTAAACTCTGTGTTTATTGTACCTCAGCTCTGTAGTATCTGGTGGTGAAGGTCAGATCGATGATGAGACCCAGCTGCTGTCTTTCCTTCTCCAACAAACGCACCAGATCAAACGGGCCAAAGACTTCTGATTCTGATAAATGACGTCTGAAAGACTACAACAGAAAGAACTGATAAATAAATTAAAGATTATATGAGGTTTATATGAACAGATCAATGATTTAGGCTATAGATGACCAAACAAACAAATAAATTTATTTTAAATTCAATTATTAGACCCCTGTTTATTTTTTTACCCAATTTCTGTTTAACAGAGAGCAGATTTCTTCAGCACATTTCTAAATATAATAGTTTTAATAATTCGTTCATAATAACCGATTTATTTTATTTGTCATGATGGCAGTACATATCATTTGACTAGATATTTTTTTAAGACACTTCTATACAGCCTAAAGTGACATTTTAAGGCTTAACTAGGTTAATTAGGTTAACTAGGCAGGTTAGGGTTATTAGGCAAGTTATTGTACCACAATGGTTTGTTCTGTAGACTATTGAAAAATATATGTTAAAAAAATATATAGCTTAAAGGGGCTAAAAATTTTGACCTTAAAATGGCTTTTAAAAAATTAAAAACTGCTTTTATTCTAGCCAAAAAACAAAACCAATAAGACTTTCTCCAGAACAAAAAGTATTATCGGACATACTGTGAAAATTTCCTTGCTCTGTTAAACATCATTTGGGAAATAATTAAAAAAAGAAAATTTAATCATTTAATAATTCTGATGGTTTAATAATTTTGATTTCAACTGTATATATATATATATATATATATATATATATATATATATATATATATATATATATATATATATATATATATATATATACATACATATATACATAAATATAACAATAGAAATATAAACTAAAGTAACATATGACTTGAAATAGATCCTACATTTTTAATTAAATTTAATCCTAAATTAATGTTTTCCTTCATTTATTAATTTTTTTGCATGTATTTTTATTCATGCTTTATTATTTTAAACTGTAATTAATTTGTTTTTCTACTTAATTTTCTATTGATTTATTTTTGTGTTTATTTATTTGATTTAATTTTACTTTGGCTTAGTCTATTTCAGAGGTTGCCACAGCGAAATGAACCGCCAACTATTACAGCAATAGTAGTAGTAGCAGTAGTAGTAGTAAAACTTTATTGTCCTTGAAAGGGAATTTGTTAAGGGCAACACCATATTGCTGCAGACATTCCATAAAAACAAACAATAAAAACAATACAAAATCCAGCAGTTACAAGAATTACAATGCTAATTAAGATACATTTTTGTTAAATAAACCCACTGAAACAGCTACAAAGAATTGCTTATATCTGTTCAACCTTCACTTAGGGCCTACTCACACTATGCCATCCGTACCGTGCCCAGGCCCGTTTCCCGGAACGTTTGAGAAGTGTGAGTGCGCTGAATCGGGCTCAAGCACGGTTCACTTGGCCGGCCCTGGCCCGGTTGGAAGAGGTGTGCCTGAGCGCGGTACACTTGGGCTTTGGCGTGGTACGCTTGTGTGTGAGCGTGAAACGCGCCAAAGCCCGAAACCGAAAGCGAGACGTGACTTTTAAGGGACTGTTTGATATGGATTTATTAATCATTCTTACTGTTCAGTGATCGCAAACTGCCGTAGTTTATTAAAGACGCAAACCTCTCACTGCACGTCAGCTGCGCGCCTTCAGCAGACCTCCTCATTCCTGCAGCTCGAGAGCTTAATGATTGTTTATGAGCGCCAAAAGTGGCGGATCTGTTCGGTAAAATATCTGACTGCGTGTCCCCGCATCCCTAAGGACTGTTTGGCGAAATATTTGACTGCATGTCACTGCATAACAAACGACTGAAAGGATATAACTAGAGAAATCTCCACTGTGCTGCTGAGTGAGAGCGTATGGCAAGCCGTTTTAACATTTAAACCTTGTTCTGACTATCCATAAATATATTTAGAGATATAATTATATATTTTGACTAGTCATTATTATAATTCGACTTGTCAGAATGACAATTAGAGATATCTGCAATTACAATTGTACTAGTACGAAATCAGATTGGAGATATCTGCAAATATATGACTAGTCATATTCCTCCATTGACTTCCATTGAAAAATATTTGCAGATATCTCTAACTGAGTTTTGACTCGTCAAAAATCCAATTCAAGATATCTACAACTGTAATTCGACTATTAGTAAATTAATTAGAGATATCTTCAAATATATTTGTAAATATCTCTAAATATTACGAATTAAAGACATCTCCAAATGTATGACTAGTAAAAACTCAGTTAGGGATATCTCTAATTACAATTGTGACTAGTCAAAACTCAGTTAGAGATATCTGCAAATATTTTTCAATGGAAGTCAATAGAGGAATATGACTAGTCATAATATATTTGCAGATATCTCCAATCTGATTTCGTACTAGTACAATTGTAATTGCAGATATCTCTAATTGTCATTCTGACTAGTCGAATTATAATTATTACTAGTCAAAATATAATTAGAGATATCTCTAAATATATTTATGGAGTCAGAACAAAGATTTAAATGCTAAAAAGGCTTGCCATAGAGAGCGCTACTGAACAGAGCAGCAGCGATGACGTAAGCGTGCCGAGGCCCGATATGGTGTGAGCGCGGGCCGTCGGGGGAGACGGGAGGGGGGACAAGCGTGCTTTGGCCCGGTTCGAGGCAACTGTACCTAGTGTGAGTACGGCCTTAGAGACTCTATATCTCCTACAAGAGGGAAGCAGTTCATAATGTGCAAAACAAAAAATTTGTTGGATCGTTTACAATCCTTTCCACCTGACTGAGGAAAAAATTCTCATATAAAACTGAAGAATTAAAATATTCATCATGACCAACAATTTTCCATGCTGTCTTTAAGAGATGCATTATCTTAGATTAACACTGTACAGATAGGTTGTCAAACCACACTGTGATCCCATACCTGACAATGCTTTCAAGAACAGCTTTATAAAACATCATGAGCTTCTTGTTAACTCCATAAAGACACAACCTCCGTAAAAAAAATACAATCTCTGGTGTAAGCAAGAGCAAACCCACTCTATATGTGTTTTCCATGTAAAAGAACTGTTAATGTAAATGCCCGAGTACTTACAGGTCTGAGCAATACGATGGTCGTGTACAACCACTTGACGATGGTCACCTATACAATTTGGGTCAAATACCATCTCATCTGTTTCCTTAGCATTTATTTTACACAGCGGATGCCCTTCCAGCAGCAACCCAGTACTAAGAAACACCCACACACCCACACTCATACACTACAGCCAATTTAGTTCATTCAATTCCCCTATCGCGCATGTGTTTGGACCAAGTGTGCCGCAAGCCTACGTTTGAGTGAAGGTTTCGGCCGTTAGATCGCCCCCTGGGGGCTGGCTGCAGTACAAGTCATAAAGCCCGCCTCCTCCGTGTTAATGAAGGAGACTTGAGCCCAAATAAAAAAAAATATTACACTTGCAATAAAATGTCCCGAAAGATAGTTCTGGTCGATTAAGGCACTGGTTATTGTGCTGAAATAGGTGCAGATCTTCATTTTTGTAAACAGTTTGTTTTTAGCAGTAATTTAATGCTGGGCGTGTCATCGTGATTGACAGCTGTGATTGACAGTTTCTCAAAGCGCGGCGTCTGAGCTTCGGCAGGAGACTGAAGTAGACTGAAATGTTATTATTCGATTTCTGTGTTATTTTACTATGACAAAATGAGTTCAGCAGTAAACTATAGTTTCTGACATACATGATCCTGGTGGAACACTGTTTATTCGCTAAGTTCAGGGCTTTTTTCGGGCTTTATTAGTTTGCTGATACACGCCTAGCCACCCAGATAGCAAAACACAGTTACGGCTAGATTCTCGCCTGCCGGAGACTTATCTCTTAGAGCTCAGACTGACTAATGTTACCTCTGCTGGACCTACTCCGGATGCCTGGACTCACTACCCAATTCCAGCCCGAGTCAATCGAGCCAGATGCGGCGGCCGAGCGAGCCGGCGCTGCCGCATGCGAGCCGGAATCAGCCCGCGACGCCGCGAGTAAGTTATGCGCTGCGGCCTGGAGCTGGCGCGATTGAATATATAAAACCCTCATATTTGTTAACGTTATTACATCCATTTGTGTTGATATGACAGCAAACGCATGCTGAGCAGTTCGGGGGGCGTAGTTGATTTTACATAAAGCGTTTGGTTGGAAGCTTGACTCTGCTCATTTTCGCGGCTCCTCCTCTGGCTCCATCAGACAGTCCTTCTGCGCATGTCTGGCTCCAATTTCAGCAGTCTTTTGCGACAGTTTGTGCCCGTCAAGCAGGCGTTTTGCCCTCAAGGCGTTCAATGGGAAAAAGGGCTGTCGCGTCGTCCATATTTTTTACAGTCATTGGTTTGGACTGTGGGGGAAACCGGAGCAAACCCACACCAACACAGGGAGAACATGCAAACTTCTCACAGAAATACCAGCTGACCCAGCGACCTTCTTGCTGTGAGGTAACAGTGCTAACCACTAAGCCACCATGCTGCCACTTATTTATTTCAGTATTCATTTATTTCATACATTATATATATATATTTAATGATTTTTTTGCAGATTTGGTCCTCTATAGATCAAGGATTTAAGCAAGTGTTCAAACCTGTTTTAAGGGAACTTTAAAGGCGATGAATCGTGTACCAGGTATCCGTTTACCTAATGATGTGTAGTCAGTCCATCTAAAACAGAAAAACAAGTCAATTCTATATTAAATAATAACCATAATCATAATAATAATAATTTAGAAAGACAGTGAACACAAACCTGTCAGGAACGCCATTTTTCTTATTTGGAGCCATGTTTTCTCAGCTGTTCAGTGCTTCTCAATGCCATACACTTCTGAAAAACACACATGACTCTAATTACAGCCAACACAACAGATAAACATTCACTGCACGCTACAGTCTACACTATTTAGTTTGCTTGAGTGAGTTTAAGGTTTATTTACATTCATCAGAATCAGACAATGGTTTCACTTTCAGTCATTACACAAACAAAAACATTAATTTAAACCATTTCTGCCTGAATTGTTCTTATTGGTTTATACTGACGGATGTTAAACCTAAATAACATTAAGCAAAATAGACAAAAGGGATAATGACAACTGTAAACTCCGGCTAAAATAGTTGCCGGTGGGCTTAAATGGGTTACTATTACGGCCTATTGGTTTCTATTTAGATACCGAAAGCCTTGTGTTTAGGATGAGTATTCTATCATGTAACAATAAATGTAATAAAAAATCAAACTTTACTAAAAACATGACGATTACCTCTGAGATTGCTCCTCTTCCACGTTACAGTGTGCCTCGCTGGCTGCGCCGCTGCCGGCGCTCATCTGCGGGGATCTGCAGACTCCGCTGCCGCCTGCAGGCCGGGAGGAGCAGTGCAACAGGCAACACAGGGGCTCAGTGGTTAGCACTGTCATCTCACAGCAAGAAGGTCGCTGGTTCGAGTCCCAGCTGGTTCAGTTGGTATTTCTGCGAGGAGCTTTGCATGTTCTTCCCGTGTTGGCGTAGGTTTCCTCTGAGTGCTTCGGTTTTTCCCCCACAGTCCAAACACATGCACTGTAGGGGAATTAAGAAACTAAATTGTCTGAAGTGAATAAGTGTGTGTGTGATGAGTGTGTATAGATGTTTCCTAGTACTGGGTTGCAGCTGGAATGACATCCGCTCCGTAAAACACAAGTTCATTCCACTGTGGCGTCCTCTGATAAATAAAGGGACTAAGCTGAAGGAAAATGAATGAATGAATTATTTTGTCTAATGTAAAACAGTCTATAAATGCCATTAAAAGGTCATTATTGGCAGTAAGGTCAGTAATTATGTACTGCATGTATCCTGTGAAAAAAAAACACAAAAAATTTCCAAGTGTGTTTAAGCACACTTGGTGAGCTCATTCTAATTCTGAAATTTTAAATATCTTAAAGTTAGTTTTTAAATTTAGTTAGTATTTTAAATATCTTAAAATGGGAAATTAACTTTCCCTCAGCAGGAAAGAAAGACACATAGCAGACAGACAGATAAGCAAGTTACTGCTGAAGGAAGTCTGTGAATAGGGGAATACAGTGAATAAAGGGAAATGTTCCTCTGCAGAAGTCCAGATTTTATCTTTCAGTCCGACACTGACAAACCCAGACGTCACCCAGACTCAATCAAATTAACTAAAGCTCAGTGTCTGAAGGGATTTTTGACACATGTATGAGTTTGAATATTATTATCATGTTCTTAATATAATTTTTTCAGTCACATTTTGAGAGGTCTTGTGGGTTGGAAAAGAAAAGAGGTCATAACTATAAAAGTCTATGCATTAGAAATGCAATTACATTATCTTATTAATCCTTTTCAAATATTTCCCAAGCACTGTGTAATGGAGAGAGTTTTTTTTTTTTTTTTTTTTACAGATTTTTAAACACACTGGGTTTAAAAAACATTGGGTTATTTGTTTAACCCAATGGTTGAGTTAATAATATTTGGTGCTTTGTTGGGTAATTTAACCTTTATTGGGTTATTTATTAATAATTAAACCAGTTGGGTTAAATATTTTGTGTTTTGCTGGGTTATTTTTTAACCTTTATTGGGTTATTTATTAAATAACTCAACCTGTTGGGTTAAAAATGACACAGAACATTAATATGTGTGATTAATGTTGTTTTTGCATTATAAAGTTTATTCAAGCTCTAATGCAGTATTGTTGTTGTTTTAATCAAATTACCTCTCTGTGTCGTGTTTTTTATATCCCCTTCACCAACACTTTTAATTGTATGACACAAACACGCTTCATAGCAGATTTATACAGATAAAACCGCTTTCTCTACCTCAGTTTTCATTACCACAGTTTTTTTTTTTTTTTGAGGAAATGATGCAAATATTTAATCATAAATATAAAATTTTAAGATACTTAGCCGTCATTCTCACTTTTAGGACCCAGCGGAGACAGCAACCCAATAATAATAATTAATTATTTTATAGTGGTTATTCCACTTTTTGGTAAAATGACCGAACATTTTTGTTACTTTTGTAATCCAAATTGTTCCGTTAACCTTAACAACTCAATGGATTGGGTTACAACAATAATAATAATAACAATAATAATAATAATAACAACAACAATATTAATAATAATAATAATAATAACAATAACAATAATAATAAACTTTTTTATTTGTATTTTTTTGTTATTTATTTTTAATCATTTTTATAGTGCTTTTCTAGACACTCAAAGCGCTTTACACAATATTGAGGGAACCAGTGTGCAGCATCCACCTGGATGACGCGACGCAGGCGGCAGCCATATTGCGCTAGACCATACACCAGGGCCCGGTTTTTCAAAAGGTTTAATCCGGATCAAATTGATCTGGATTTAGTAATCCTGTTTTTGCGATCCATGATCACGTAATCCAGCTTACTTTTTGAGCCAGTTTTTCAAAGCAACATCGGATTGGATCAATCTGATCCGGATAGGAACTTTTCAGGATCACTAAATCTGGAGTACCAGTGCTCAATCACAATGTAGATAAAGATAGGCCTGTGTAAAGAGCAACAAGTAGAATAGCCAGTGTGGGGTAGATATAACTTTATTTTTATTTAAAATGAAAACTAAGAAAATGTAATAAATAATAAAATAATAATAATAAATAATAAAAACAAGAAAACCCCCACCCCATCCTCTTCCAGCAGTCCGCTCATCTGAGACCTACAACACTGTACAGTGAGGATATTTATAATAAGTTTCAAATATAGATGTAAAAAAAAAGACACTTAATGTCAAAAACTCCACAATAATCTCAGACTTCCTCATCTGATGTGGAGAGAGCAGCTTGTCTGAGCGCAGCCTTTAGGAGGCGGATCTGAAGTCTGGCCTTGGTTTGCTGCAGTTTGGTCAGAGTGAGTTGTTTCTCTGCCAGATAAAGCTGTGCTTCTGCCCTTTCAGTCTCTTTTTGCAATTGTTGAAAGAGATTTCTAAAATCAGTCATTGCCATTCTTTGCACTTTTTTTTTTGGTTATTCTGTAATCATTGCATGCGTCACTAATAAATATTCTAAAAAGAAAAATATTTTCAATTGTGATGAATAACAATTATTGACAATAAGCTGAAGGAAAATGAATAATACAATTATATCAATTATTGACAATAAAATGTATTGTTTTTGGTCAATTGACAGCTGTTTGGGGGATTATTTTATGAGGCCAAGCTATATCTACTTTGCTGTAGGCCTATACTGAAAGGCTGAATACGTTAAAGCCAATAATCACTACAGCCTGATGGATGAACAAATAAAATTAAAACCTTATGAATCAATAGTATATCTCGTAAGATACTGTGTGATCCAAAAATAGTGTTATTTAATAAAATTTTTAAGTTTTTATTACATTTTGGGCATGAAATCCACACTAAATCCACCTTTCTGATGGGATCAGTTTAATCCAGGTTTTTTGGATCAAAGTGATCTAGATCCTACAAAAAAGGTCTGAAAAACCCAAAGTAAAGGTTTGATCCGGATCTAAACCAAGATTAGATTACGTGATCTAATCCGATTATGTAATCCGTTTTTTCTTTTGAAAAACCCATTTTCAAGATTTGATCCAATCCCTTATCCAAAATCCTAGTGGATTACTTTTGAAAAACCGGGCCCAGCTGATTGGTGCAGAGGAGCCAGGATTAAACCCCTCCTCTTTTTTAAATTAAATTTAAAAAATTTTAATGCGAGTCCTCAGTTTCCTCAGAGGACCTCAGTTTAATGTCTCCCCTGCTATTTATCATCTTCTTCTACTTGGTTATATTTTCCGCAAACACCAAATCTATTTTCATTGGTACGCAGATGACCCCCAGCTCTACCTATCCACCAAACCCAACCTCAAACTCCCACCTTCATTCCTTACTAACTGCTTTGCAGACATCAAATCCTAGTTCACCTTAAACCTCGTGAAATTAAATGACAATAAAACTTCTCCTTATAGGTACACGATCCACTTTAAACAAATCACTTTTCCATTCCCACTGATGATTCTGTCATTACCCCCTCTCTTCAGGTTAAGAGTCTGGGGGTCATCTTCGACAGCACCCTTTCATTCACTGCACATGTTAATAATATCACCCGGCCTGCTTATCTCCACTTTCGAAATATAAATCGTTTACATCCTTCCCTCACACCTCACTCAGCTGCTATTCTTGTTCATAGTTTAGTCACATCCCGTTTAGATTACTGCAATTCCCTTCTGTTTGGCCTCCATAAAAAACTCTTTATAAAATTCATTATTATTATTAATAAGACGGCGCTCACTGAGCATCTGGGCCCGGTTTTTCAAAAGGTTTAATCCGGATAAAATTGATCCGGATTTAGTAATCCTGTTTTTGCGATCCGTGATCACATAATCCAGCTTACTTTTTGAGCCAGTTTTTCAAAGCAACATCGGATTGGATCAATCTGATCCGGATAGGAACTTTTCAGGATCACTAAATCTGGATAACCAGTGCTCAAACAGGATAGGACATCACAATGTAGAACTAAAGATATGTAAAGAGTAGAATAGCCAGCGTGGGGTCAATATATCAATATAAAATTTAATAATTATTAAAATAATGATAATAATAAATAAGAAAAACAAGAAAAACCCCACCCCATCCTCTTCCAGCAGTCCGCTCATCTGAGATCTACAACACTGTACAGTGAGGATATTTAAAATAAGTTTCAAATATAGATGTATTGAATAAAAAAAAGACTTAATGTCAAAAACTCCACAATAAGTTCAGACTTCCTCATCTGATGTGGAGAGAGCAGCTTGTCTGTGCGTAGCCATTAGAAGGCAGATCTCAAGTCATTGGCCTTGGTTTGCTGCAGTTTGGTCAGAGTGAGTTGTTTCTCTGCCAGATGAAGCTGTGCTTCTGCCCTTTAAGTCTCTTTTTGCAATTGTTGAAAGAGATTTCTAAAATCAGTCATTGCCATTCTTTGCACTTTTTTTGTTATTCTGTAATCATTGCATGCATCACTAATAAATATTCTAAAAAGAAAAATATTTTTCATTGTGATGAATATATATATCAATTAGTGACGTAATAAAATGTATTGTTTTTGGTCAGTTTTGACAGCTGTTTGGGGGATTATTTTATGAAGCCAAACTCGTTCTACTTTGCTGTAGGCCTATACTGAAAGGCTGAATACGTTAAAGCCTATACTCACTATAGCCTGACGGATGAACAAATAAAATCAAAACCTTATGAATAAATAGCGTATCTCGTAAGATACTGCATGATCCAAAAATAGATATAATTTATACATTTTTTAAGTTTTCATTACATTTTAGGCATGAAATCCACGCTAAATCCACCCTTCTGATGGGATCAGTTTAATCCAGGTTTTTTGGATCAAAGTGATCCAAATCCTACAAAAAAGGTCTGAAAAACCCAAACTAAAGGTTTGATCCGGATCAAAACCAAGATTGGATTACATGATCTAATCCGATTATGTAATCCGTTTTTTTTTTGAAAAACCCATTTTCAAGATTTGATCCAATCCCTTATCCAAAATCCTAGTGGATTACTTTTGAAAAACCGGGCCCAGGGCTTAATTTGTGCCGGAACACTCCAAATCCGGCACCGGCACCTCTGAAATCTGATCCAGCACCTCATTTTACCAATCCCTCTCCTCCACCGCCCTCCTTCCCCATCTGCTGTTTACTTTCTTTTGGACTCCCAAACCCTTCTCACTTTCTTTCGCGACACCCAGCCCCTCTTACTTTTGTCCGTGACACCCCTCCACCGCACCAACCCCAATGTGTTCCGGGACCATGCAATTCACAAATTAAGCACTGCTGAGAAGTATAGATTCCCCTTCACTATACTGGGGTGTTAGGACCCACAGACCGCAGATTAAGCCCCTTACTAACACCACTTCCAGCAGCAACCTGGCTTTCCCATGTGCTCTCCCATCCAGGTACTGACCGGGCTCTGCAGAGATCAGTGCATGAGAGTTCATGCAATGTAACCCATCATTGTGCTGCCTGTTGGGTTATTATTAACCCAGCTGTTTTTTGAGGGCAGTAACAGACCCCTAAAAACTAATTTCTTTTGTCTTTACCATCAACAATATACTAATTTACAAGATACTAGTTTTCAGCATAAAGACTTAACTATTTAAAGACCTAATTAATTTAATTAGGCAAGTCATTCGATAATAATAGTTTGCTCTATTGAAAAAAATATATATTTCTTAAGAGGGGCTAATAATATTGACCTTAAAAATTCATTCATTCATTCATTCACCTTCGGCTTATTCCCTTTATTCATCAGGGGTCGCCACAGCAGAATGAACCACTAACTTATCCAGCTGCAACCCATCACTGGGAAACACTCATGCACACACACTCATACTGTACATAAAGAGCAAGATAAATGGTGCTGTAGATGTAATTATGGTATTTTTGCTGTAATTGATGTACAGTAAGTTACTGTAGATTCTACCTGAAATTGTAAATAAAAAAAGAAAAGAGATTTTTCTCCATTATTGAAAGGCTTCTGTCTGCTTCCTGGGAATCTGTGCAGGAGTAAACACCTTAAAAGTACCTGCAGGAAATGATTTATTGTTGATTAGGCGTGCAGACACAGAGTTATTAAGAAGAGATTGGGGAAGTAAAATAAAGCAACATCAGTGATTATGACACAGAGGGTTTGCCCACAAATAGCAGCAGATGCACGGCAAAAAATGCCTTTGATACTTGGAGTTTTTGCAAACATTAAATGCCAGTAATATTTGCCAGATTTACTGGCTTAATCTTGTTCATTTTAAATAAATCTGCCATTGACCTTGTTAAAGTTAACTGCATGTTTTCTTTTTTGTTTTAAAACCAATGCAAATATGCAAAATGTTAAAATTTTTTTAAATTCTCATTTTTTTAATATTATTATTATTGGCAATATGCATTAATTTTATAAAGCATGTCATGTGTGTGTGTGTGTAAATGTTAGCACAATAGCTTTAAAACACAGCCCCTCCCCTGCCATCCAAAGCCACGCCTCCTGAAATTACAAACGAGCTCCATGAAGATGACAGAGACCCACTAGATCATGTCATTCACCTGTTAGAAAACTTTACAGTACTTTATAATACTGTATATAATATAATAAACTGTATTATATCTACCACATTATCAGATGTGTAGCAAGCAGAACTTGTCATAATGTGCAAAATTTCAGGATCGCCGCTCTTACTCTCTCAATGCACTTTGTTGTAAAGCGACTACTGTATGCTTACTGTTTGGCTGGCGGCATGCAGGAATTACACTTATCACTAAGCCATACTTACATGCTATTTCAGAGCGGGTATTTAGAGTAGCGGTAAACAATTCAAAATGAACCAATGTGAATATGAAAGCATCTTCAGATCAGTAAAGCAGGCTAGGTGGAATAGCGCTGTTTACCAGAGATGTATAGCTACGAAGTAGAACTACTTCACTACTGTACTTAAGTACTTGTAACGAGATGGAGAATCACAAAACACAAAAGTCCATGTGCAGCAATTTAGTTTGACGAAAACAGAGTTTGCTAATCTTGCACAGGAACTTCAAGCAGGATACAATAATCTAGAAATGAGTCCAGACAAAAGAACTGACAAAAAAAAAAAAAAAGCAAATACAAAAACAGAGCAGGAATGCAAACAAAAACAATCAAAAATCCAAAAATCTGCAAATACTAAACTGGGTATAAGTGCTAACAAAAACAAACAAGATTTCAAGAATAAGCAAATACAAAACTAGATCACCAAACAAACATACCAGACATGAGGGACAAACAAAATCCTAAGGCAACTAAAACACAAGACAAAAGGGTTCATAAAGACTTAACAAACAAATTAACAAGCAAGAAACAGCTGTAACAGAATACAACCAGAAGTGCAAAGGATTATAGGAAATGAAGTTAAACTACAAAACAAGCTAGTGCCCTCAAGTGTCCAAAAGAGGGCACTGCAACATGTGACAGTACAAAACGGCTGTATGCTGTAGTTTTTTTCTCCTACTTCCACTTTTACTTCAGTGCATATTTTCCATGAGTTTAACACTTTTACTCTGATAGATTTATTATGTGCAACATCGTTACTAGGGGTGTCAAAATTATCGATATCGGTTCAGTAACAGATCATAGCCGGTCATTACGTACTGACGTCATTTATCTCCTATGCGTGATGTCGCAATACTATGGCGAAGGAGGCGAGGGTGAGTAAACAACACTCTTACTACAATGAAGGCAGCACAGCACACAAGCTGCTTTCACTACTACAGAGAAATGCTGTAAAACTCCATCTTTACCCCTCTCTCTCTCTCACTTTGGACATTTGACCCGCTGGCCTGTTTGTAAGGTGAATTTTCTTCTCCTCTTGGCTGTTAAAGCGATACTTGTGGATCCAGACACGAGCGTGCCTGAGGTGTATTATGGATTACCTGTGATAACCACGTATTATGCACATACAGACTGTAACCGCGGCTGTTCTTCCCGTCTTCCCGTTATCGGTAAACAGCGCTTTCATTTCTAAAGCCGATCGTAGCCCTTTCTGTTGAGCAGGTGAAGACAATAACCCAATATAGGGGTGTAAAGGCTGATTTATACTTCTGCGTCAAGCGCAGTGGCCGTCGCTGACATGCACCTTTTAAAAAATGTAACTACATGTTACAACGACACATAGCGCAAGCTCGGTGATTGGTCGGCTTGGTAGCGCTGACGAGTCTGGGCGGGACCGAGAGCCGCGCGAGCCTGATGGAGTGATTGTTTACAAGTGTGGAGTCCCGTGAAGGAGCTCCTGGTGGAAAGTTTTGTTTTGTGTTTGCCTCATAGTTAAAGTTGTTGCACGTCCGCCGGTTCCTGCCTCAAAATGAGCGAGTTTGAGCCACTTGCACATTCAGGAAGTGTTCAGGAAAAGCAAAACAGCAGCGAAGAAACTCGACACAGAGACACATTAACACCTCACTGCCAGCTAGCATTTCGGAAGTGTTAATGCAGACCAACAGAGACAGCGCGCAGAAGTATAAATGCACAGCTACGGGCGTTGCATGCGCCGTGGGTCACGCCGGTCACTTGACGCAGAAGTATAAACCAGGCTTAAGACCTCGCCTGTCAGCGCTCAAAAAGCAAGCGGGATAATATTCAAATGAGTTTATTTGCTATAAATGCTCATACTGTCTTCTGTGCATGTGTTGAAGTTTTGTTTGATATATTCAGAAAGAGTGTTTACTTTAAGCAGGTCAAATTAAAGGTACATTTCATATATCTTACTGCTTGTATTAAAGAACAAATTTGTTTTACAAATAATATTCATTCATTTTCTTGTCGGCTTAGTCCCTTTATTAATCCGGGTCGCCACAGCGGAATGAACCACCAACTTATCCAGCAAGTTTTTACGCAGCGGATGCCCTTCCAGCCGCAACCCATCTCTGGGAAACATCCACACACACATTCACACACACTCATAGACTACGGACAATTTAGCCTACCCAATTCACCTGTACCGCATGTCTTTGGACTGTGGGGGAAACCGGAGCACCCGGAGGAAACCCACGCGAACACAGGGAGAACATGCAAACTCCACACAGAAACACCAACTGAGCCAAGGCTCGAACCAGCGACCCAGCGACCTTCTTGCTGTGAGGCGACAGCACTACCTACTGCGTCACTGCTTCACCCTCAAAATAATATATAAATATAAATAAATTTATAGATTTAAATAAATAATTCTAGTCTTGTGAAGAAAAAATCGAATTATGTATGGAAAGCATCGTCAATGCACCGAGTTATCGAATTGAACCAAATCGATGGCGTGATAATCTTCACCGAACCACACCGTGGTATATAAATACACCTATTATATAAATACATTTAGATCAGGGGTGGCCAACCCTGTCCCTGGAGAGCCACTGTCATGCAGATTTCAATTGCAACCCGTATCAAACACACCTGAACCAATTAATTAGGACTTGAAGACCACGTGATAATTACAGGCAGGTGATCTGATTTAGATCATTTACTTTAATCATTACTGTTGAAATGTAGAGACTTCCAACCAGTACAACAAAACATGTTTCTGCAGAAGACAAGTCACTTACTGCACTTTTAAATATGCATTATTGCTCTAAATAACCTGTATGATCGTTACAGTGATGCATGAAAAAAGAAAGACTTGTTATAAGGAAAAAAGAACCGCTACAATGATTTCCATCAAGGGTTGCATGCTTAATATGCTGTTATAGCCAGGAAAGCAACTGTAGTCAGGCCTTCGGGAAAGTCGCTTTGTTACTTTTGTCCATGCTCTCCCTTATTGAAATGCTTCTGTCTGCTTCCTCACAATCTGGACAAGAGCAAACACCTTATAAAGCCCCTGCAGGGATCTGTTGGTCCTGTTTAGGCATGCAGAGTTATGTGCAAAATTGAAGAACTTGTGCAACATCGGTGGTAATGAAACAAGCGGTTTGCCCAACAGATGAGATTACAATGTGCAAAATTGGGCAGGACTCACATGGAGACTCGTGCAACTTATTCTGAGACGAAATTTGCCAGATCAAACATCATGTCTTGCAGATCTCCTCTCACTGCTGGTAAGAGTGTGAAGAACAGGGCGCTGATCGTCTCTGTGGAAAACTTTTATCCTGGGGCCTATTTGTGCAGGAGAATCGGTGTGAAGAGAGACAGTCGAAGGCTTTACAAGATCCTCAGCGAACTGGGCTTTTCTGTGGACATCAGACTGGACATCGAGGCGGAGGAGATTTATCAAGCATTTAAAGCTGGTGAGACTTCCAATTTCATATCTGCATCCACAGTTGAAGTCAGAATTATTAGCCCCCCTGATTATTTTTTCTATGTTTAATGCAGAGGATTTTTTCAACATTTCAGCACGTAATAGTTTTAATAACTCATTTCTAATAACTGATTTCTTTTATTTTTGCCATGATGACAGCACACAACATCTGACTAAGATACTAGTATTCAGCTTAAAGTGACATTTAACGGCTTAACAAGGTTAAGGTTAAAGTTAATTAGTCAAGTTTTTGTATAACAGTGGTTTATTCTGGTGACAACCCAAAACAAAATATTGCTTAAGGGGGCTAATAATAAAATGGTTAAAAAAATTAAAACTGCTTTTATTTTAGCAGAAATAAAACAAATGAGACTTTCTCCAGAATAAAAAAATATTATAGGAAATACTGTGAAAAATTCCCTGCTCTGTTAAACATCATTTGGGAAATATTTGAAAAAGAAATTGACGGGAGCGTGAATATTTTTGGCTTCATCTGTATGTCATGCAATAAATAAAATGTAAAAAGTGATTTACTGGCATCAAGTCTGTGTTTATTAGGGAAGGCAAGTTTATTTCTATAGCAAATTTCATACACAGTGGCAATTCAAAGTGCTTACATAAACAGGAATGAAAGAGACAAGTGTAAATAAAATAGAAACAAATAGTATAAAAACAGATGAGAACAGCGTGAATATTGCAAAACACCGGTGTATCGTATTTTCTCACTTTACTCTGGCACTTCCTCATTCTGGTGATCAACCCTCCCCCACCCCTCAACCCCCAAGGACTTTTTCGGTACCTATTAATCTATTGGACATCTCCAACAGATTAGACTTTTCACCTACAATTAAAAGGTTAAGCTTAACAGCTGTAATTACGTGCCCTCCGATTTCAACTTTCTTCTGGACGTAAATCGCACGGCCCCTTACTTTATCCCCTCTTGGGAGTAAATCGCTTTAGCTACCCAAACGTAATAAAAGTTATTGATCTCAGCCAGACGACAGGGACTTTAACCCCCCCCCCCCACAACAGATATCTGTGGCGAGTCATTGTCTCGGATCTCACTTATATTAATGACGCTGCTATCCCACAGAGACAGATCTACCAGTATGGTGATGGCCCAAGTTAAATATTATAACTGCTCAATCAGATACAGTTTTTCTCACTTTATTCTGGGACTTCCCCGTTATGGTGATCACCCCCCCCCCTCCCCTGTGGACTTCCAACAGATTAGATTTTTCACCTGGAATCTAAAAGTTAAGCTTTACAGCTCTAATAACTTGCCCCCCAATTTCAATTTTCTTCTGGAAGTAAATCGCACAGACCCTGATTTTAACCCCTTCCCAGGAGTAAATCGCTTTAGCTAGCCAAACGTAATAAAAAGTATTGATTTCAGCCAGACGACAGGGACTTTAGCCCCCCCCACAACAGACATCTGTGGCGAGTCATCATCTTGGATCTCACTTATATTAATTACGCTGCAATCCCACACACCACACAAACACTAGCACGGAGAGAACATGCAAACTCCACACAGAAATGACAACTGACCCGGGACTCGAACCAGTGACCTTTTTGCTGTGAGGCGACAGTGCTAACCACTGAGCCACAGTGCCAGCCACAGTTTGGACTGCAAACTAATAAGGTTACAAATATAATCCTTCTGATACTAACAAAGCGCATCCTCCATCCTCAGAGAGCGAGCAGACGGTCAAAGAGTGCTTTGTGGGCATCATCTCCAGTCACGGTGAAGAAGGTGTTGTGTTTGGTTGTGATGGACGTGCTGTGAATCTGGCCGAGATCTACAGCTGCTTCAGAAGCCCAATAATGAAGGACAAGAGCAAACTCTTCCTCATCCAGGTATGATCTGTGAAAGTACTCATGGATGTAAATTTCAAAACAAACAAATGACAAAACTGCTAAATTGATTTGTATGTATATTGCAAGTGTTCTGGTAATTTTTAATTTTTGACTTATTCTGTTTAAAAAGTGTATAATTTGGATTTATAAGTTGAATTGAGGATATCATTTAAAAAAATCTTCCATCTTCTGCTGTGCAGGCTTGCAGAGGTGGAGATTTGGATGGAGGTGTGGAGCTGGAGACAGACTCTTCATCCTCAGAGGAACAGGACATCCTGTCTGAGCTTCTTTCCATTCCTATCGACACTGCAGTAACATACGCCACTTCACCAGGTATGAGTTATCGCCTACAAACACTTCAGTTTAGTCTTCATTTGAGAATTTTCAGATTGCATTGCTATTCTCTCCTGAACAAGATTTCGAACTGTAAAGGGCAATAATTTACATTCTAAGATCAGTTATTAACTGCAGATGGTGCAATAGGCTAATTGTTAAAATAGCATTGAGCACCATCTGCTGTTAAATGTTAGTTTAGAGTGCCGTCTGCTGTTAAAAACTAGCCAAAAACGAGCCTTAAAAGCTGTTGTGTATTGAAAAATAACCTAGAATGCCATCTGCTGGTAAAAACTAACCAAAAACTAGCCTAGAGCACTTACTTCTGTTAAATATTAGTTTAGAGCGATGTCTGCTGTTAAAACTAGACAAAAAGTAGCCTAGAGCCTTATCTGTTGTCAAAAACTAGCCAAAAACTAGCCTAGAGTGCAGTCTGCTGTTAAACACTGGCCTAGAGCGCCATCTGCTGTTAAAAACTAGCCAAAAACCAGCCAATGCAGTCTGCCGTTAAAAGCTAGCCTAGTGCGCCATCTGCTGTTAAAAACTAGCCAAAAACTAGCCTAGAACGCCACCTGCTGTTAAAAACTAGCCTTTGTCCAATCTGCTGTTAAGTACTAGCCACAAACTAGCCCAGAACGCCATCTGCTGTTAAAAACATGTCAAAAACTAGCAATGAATGCCATCTGCTGTTAAAAACTAACCAAAAACTAGCCTAGAGCACTATCTGCTGTTAAATATTAATTTAGAGCACCGTCTGCTGTAAAAACTAGCCAAAAAGTAGCCGAGAGCCTCATCTGTTGTTAAACGCTAAACAAAAATTAGCCTAGAACGACATCTGCTGTTAAACACTAGTCAAAAACTACCCTACAGCACCACCTGCTGTTAAATGTTTGTTAAGATAGCCATCTACCGTTAAAAACTAGCCAAAAACTACCCCAGAGTGCAGTCTGCTGTTAAACACTAGCCAAAAACTTGCCTAGAACGCCATCTGCTGCTAAAAACTAGCCAAAGACTAGCCTAGAACGCCACCTGCTGTTATAGATTAGTTTAGCGCGCCATCTGCTTTTAAAAACTAGCCTGTGCAATCTGCTGTTAAGCACTAGCCACAAACTAGCCCAGAACGCCATCTGCTGTTAAAAACTTGTCAAAAAACTAGCATTGAATGCCATCTACTGTTAAAAACTATCCAAAAACTAGCCTAGAGCACTATCTGCTGTTAAATATTAATTTAAAGCACCGTCTGCTGTAAAAACTAGCCAAAAAGTAGCCGAGAGCCTCATTTGTTGTTAAACACTAGCCAAAAACTAGCCTAGAACAGCATCTGCTTTTAAACACTAGTCAAAAACTACCCTACAGCACCACCTGCTGTTAAATATTAGTTAAGAGTGCCATCTACCATTGAAAAATAGCTAAAAACTACCCCAGAGTGCAGTCTGCTGTTAAACATTAGCCAAAAACTAGCCTAGAACGCCATCTGCTGTTAAAAACTAGCCAAAAACTAGCCTAGAGCGCCATCTGGTGTTAAACATTAGTTTAGAGTGCCATCTGCTGTTAAAAACTAGCCAAAAACTAGCCTAGAGCGCCACCTGGTGTTAAATATTAGTTTAGAGCAGTGTTTCTCAACTGGTGGGTCGCTACCCAAAAGTGGGTCGCAGAGTGTGTAGTAAAAACAACAAAAGTTAAATTTTTTGCTTATTTTGCTTATATCAAACTTTTATTTTGAAATTCCTGCGCCACAACCCTACCGTTTGACATGTGAAATTTCATTTAATCATAGCAACAAATATGTCGAAGCGCATGTACGACCCCAAATATGTGAAGTATGTATTTACATATATTGACAACAAAAAGGCTTAAAGCCTCAGTGTCATATGTAGTGAGGTGCTCTCATAAGAGAGCATGAAACCTTCTGAATTAAAACGAAATTTAGAAACCAGACATGTTTTATTAACAGTTCAGTTTAGTTCATGGTAACTAAACCTTTCCTTACCCTAACCACTGTTTACAGTATCTGTCGTTTTTACTTTGTAATATTTCTATAATTTGATCTATTTTGTTAAATGACAGCAATAAATACTGTTTATTTGTAAGTCTTGGTGAATGTCTTCTGATTTATCTGTCACTACTTGTGTGTGTTAACAAATAAATACAAATTAAGTATAATTCCTAAAATTGTATTATAGTTCAAAAAAATTTGGGTCGCGGCTTGATGACCGTGTAAAAATGTGGGTCCCATGGCCAAACCAGTTGAAAACCCCTGGTTTGGAGTGCCATCTGCCTTTAAAAACTAGCCAAAAACTAGCCTAGAGCGCCACCTGGTGTTAAATATTAGTTTAGAGCGATGTCTGTTGTTAAAAACTAGTCAAAAACTAGCCTAGAGTGCTACCTGGTGTTAAAAACTAGTCAAAAACTAGCCTAGAGTGCTACCTGGTGTTAAAAACTAGCCAAAAACTAGCCTAGAGCGCCGCCTGCTTTTAAAAACTAAACTCAGACTCGATTCAAGTGAGAATATTGATGCATTTATAAAATCTCAGAGTTGTTTTCTTCTTCAGCTCAGCGTCTGCGGTTGTGTTGTTTTCAGGCTACGCTGCATTCATGCATCCTCTGGGCTCGGTGCTGATTCAGACTCTCTGTGATCTGCTGGAAAGCGATGGAGGTCCAGATCTGGAGATCACCAAACTCCTGACTCGACTGAACCACCAGGTGGCCTACAACTTCCAGGCCAGAGGGAAAATACTGGGCGGGAAAAAGCAGATGCCGTGCTTTGTGACGCGCTTCACTAGAGAGGTTTTCCCATTCAGGAAACCCATCGATGAACCCAGGAGATCACGGAAAAGCTCCATCAGCTGAAGATCACAGAACAAAGACGGACTGGAGATAATACATGTCATGAATGTACTTTTTCATGTGCAATCTTCTTTCATGAACATAACATCGCAGTTGCATCAGCAGCAGGAAGTCAACTGTTGGGACAAGCTATGAACCTGAAATCACACTGTTATGATGGACACACACTGATAATATGAACATAATCCCAATGAAATCCTGATTCGGGAAACACTTGAGTTATGATAATCCTGATTCACATATCGAAACTAAAGTAAAGCCCAGGTTTGTGTGACTCAGATTACGTCACAGTCATACTTTGGCCTTTTACTGCCTTCAAGGTGTGTGAGATGTTTATTTCACATTCTGTACTTTTGCAGGAGCTCATGTGATGTGAAGCGACGTGCAGGATTTCAACACAAGCACTAATGTCAGGGTGCATTTCACCGTCTGTCAGCTCCACTGATGGACATTGCTTGGGCTTTTTGGCTGCTCGGTATGTTAATTGCACGCTTTAAACTAGTGTTGAGTCATTTTCTTGCATTCAGTTGTTGCTTGGTAGACTAACAATACATATAAACGAACATTCAGGCTTTCCTATGATACAAAGAAACAATTCATCATACAGTTGGATTTAAATGATTATAATTTAATAATTATAATTTAATAATTAATTTAATAACCAACAACTTTTATACAGCTTAAAGAAATAGTGTGTCAACTAAAGCTGTCTGGTTCCTCCACTGATGCTCTTCCACCATACTTTTTAAAGCAAGTCTTTGACACAGTGGGTCCCTATATTACAGCTATGGTAAATCACTGTTTTAAAACTGGTAATGTACCTGATATTTTAAAGCATGCCACTGTAAATCCTTTGCTGAAGCAACCAAATTTGGATCCATCTGTTTTAGCCAATTATAAACCCATTTCAAAGTTGTCTTTTAGTACAAAGATTTTAGAAAAAGTAGTTCTGCAGCAACTGCAAAGGTTTTTAGATGATCATAAAATCTTTCAGTCAGGTTTTAAAAAATATCACTCAACTGAGACCGCATGGGTGAAAGTTAAAAAAATCTGGGCGTTATCTTTGATGATGGCTTGAGATTTGATAAGCAGATTAACGCAGTGGTCAAATCCTGCTTTTTTCAGCTTCGACTTTTAAAAACGGTCAAACCTATTGTCACACAATTAGCGATCGCTTCCCAGAGGATCGCTGGTTCTCACACGAACTCTCATGACTACATTTCCGCATTTCCCAGGACTACATTTTCATACATGCACTGCTCCCAAACACGCACGCCTGCTCATTCATCTATCCTGATTGCAATCCCCAGCTGGACCTTGTTCACAGACTGATATCACTCCATTCATAAGCCACTCTCTGACGCTTCCAGTTTGCTGAGTTTTCCCAGTGTGACATTACGAAGCGTTTCTCCCTGTCTTGTTTCTTAGTGGTGGGCAAAGCGAGGCTTCGTGAAACACTGAAACAGTCGAAGCAAATGTGTCGAAGCTTCGAAACGTTTCGAAACCCCACTCTACAGTGACATCTAGTGGTCATTTTTTTATGTATTGCACTGAAACAGCTTCAGCGAAGAATAGTTGAACAAATTGAGGGATTAAAACCAACTTTGTTTGGTGGATCCTTTAGGTAACATAGTATAGTGGTTAAGGTGTTAGATATCCATGCGGGGTTGATTGGTTTCGAATCCAGTCTATGGCAGTTGTTTTGAAATGCTTCAATACCAATTGGTAATGCTTTGCTCTTGTATCGTTTTGTTTCAACATTGTTCTGATATCCGAATGAACAATTTGTGAATAAATTTGTCTTGTTTTTGTCTTAAAACAGGGTTGTTGCTAGATCAAAAACGGTGGCCTGAAGTTATCAAGAATTATTTATATTATTCATTAAATTTCCCATTTATTGTATTTTATTAATGTCTACCTAAACCTAACCATACTGTAAAAATATTTATTATTGTTTTACAGTGTTACAAAAATGATGCTAAATTGATGGCGTAACTGCAGCTGTATCCTATTTAGGCTACACAAAACAGAAACATGATTAAAATACATAAAACCATGAATTCAGAGTATTTGTACAAGTCGGGATTCGAACCCAAAACATCATGCAAAGCATAGAATCACTTAGCAATCACAAAGTCCTCTAAGCCATATGACACACAGATTGATTGATGACCTTGGCAATCAAATGAGGATTCGCCAGGTCTCGAAACGTTTCAAAGCTGATCGATGCTTTGAATCGCTTTAGTCACGTGACTAGGTGTTTCGAAACACTTTAGTCACGTGACTTGGGTGCTTCGGATCATGCTTCGGTGCAGTGTTTCGAAACACTTGCGCTTCGGGATCTCGACACTGTGTCGAAACATCAGTTTCACGTCAGCCATCCCTATTGTTTCTCTGTGTTTAGATCCTAGCCTTGCATTCCTAGTTATCCCGTTTAGCCGCCTGCCTTTCGACCTTTTGCCTGTTTATATCGACTACGATTCTGGACCGTCTATACATATCCGTTTGCACCTGATTTGACCATTGCTTGCCTGATATTGAATAAACCTGCACATTGGATCTTACCTCCTGTTGTGAGTGTCACTCCCCCCAGCCGTGGTAACACCTATTTTATCTAGAAAAAATTTTGAAAAAATAATTCATGCTTTTATTACTTCAAGATTGGACTACTGTAATGCGCTATATTTTGGGATCAGTGAGAAAACTCTATCCCACCTACGGTTAGTTCAAAATGCTGCTGCAAGGCTTTTAACCAGCACCAGAAAATTTGACCACATCACACCAGTGCTGCGCTCTTGCCTGTGCACTATCGTGTCACTTTTAAAAGTCTTTAAGAAATTTTCTTTCTTTTTAAATCTCTAAATGGCCTGGCTCCTTCCTACCTGTCAGACCTGTTGACTGAACATCAGCCTGGTCGGTCTCTTCGGTCATCAAACCAGAGACTTTTATACATTCCAAAGTCGAGGCTGAAATGCAGGGGTGATCGGGCTTTCGCAGTAGCTAGTCCTACTTTGTGGAATGCTCTGCCCCTCTGTATTAGGTCTATATCATCGCTGTCTGTTTTTAAATCTAGGTTGAAAACTTACCTTTTTGATTTGGCATTTTATCAGTGATAATTGTTTGTTTTTAGCTATAATAACTATTAGTGAGATTTGGTTGTTTTTACCTATATTAACTATTTGTGAGAATTGTTTGTTTTAGCTATAATTCTATACTTGTTCTCTGTGATTTATTGTTCAGCACATTGGTCAACCTTTGGTTGTGTTTAATAGTGCTATATAAATAAAATTGACATTGACAATTATTTATTGAATTATTAGTAATTTCTCAAGTGATGTTTAACCCTATAAAGTCGCATATATCCTGTTTGATACACAAGCTTCTAAGACCTATATAAAATCAACCTGATCAATTTTTGGCTCGAAAACCTGTTGTATATGATTTGATAGTTTGTATTCGCCCTCTTGTGGATTTTCATGACAGTCCAGGCAGTGGAAGGTGTGTTTTTTAACCTTTTCAAAATGGCTGCTCTCATTGAATTACTCGCATACTTTTTGGCTGGAAACTATTAGCTAATTTCAAGTTGTTTTAGCAAGAATACAATTTTTATTGTTAACAATTTTAGTAAAAAAAATTTAATAGCCGGCAGCTAGCTCAATTCTCACATGGTCGCCCACTGAAGCTAAGCAGGGCTGCGCCCGGTCAGTACCTGGATGGGAGACCACATGGGAAAGCTAGGTTGCTGCCGGAAGTGGTGTTAATGAGGCCAGCAGGGGGCGCTCAACCTGCGGTATGTGTGGGTCTTAATGCCCCAGTATAGTGACGGGGACTCTTTACTGCTCAGTGAGCGCCGTCTTTTGGATGAGATGTTAAACCGAGGTCCCGACTCTCTGTGGTCATTAAAAATCCCAGGATGTCCTTCGAAAAACAGTAGAGGTTTAACCCTGGCATCTTGGCCAAATCTGCCCACTGGCCTCCGTCCATCATGGCCTCCTAACCATCCCCATATCATAATTGGCTTCATCACTCTGTCTCCTCTCCATCAATCAGCTGGTGTGCGGTCTGGCGCAAAATGGCTGCCGTCAAGTCATCCAGGTGGAAGCTGCACACTGGTGGTGGATGAGGAGATTCCCCCATTGTGTAAAGTGTTTTGAGTGCCCAGAAGATATATAAATGTAAATAATTATTATAATTATTATTATAAATAAAAGGAACAATGTAGAACACTGCTACTCACTGCGCCACCGTGCTGCGCCCACAGACTGTAAAATATTTAATGTAAAAAACAAAACAACAAAGAGAAAAACTGCCTGAAATGTTCTCTGCTATCAAAATGTTAAAGGACTGTCAAATGTTAAATTTTTTTTGTAATTAAAATTAACATTGTAATGAGCAAAAAGTTGCACAAACACCTGATTTATCAAATGTGATACAAAATAAATATCATGAAAAATATTACATGCAAAAAAAAAATAATTTTGCTAGATGGTTTAATAAACATCTCATTTCTAGAAAATTTGAATTTTCTGCCTATTTTTTATATTTCAGGACTTACAGGGTTAACTGAGCAAAGAAATTTTAACAGTAATTCTTACAATATTTTTTTTTCTTCTGGTGAAAGTCTTATTTCTTTTAGCTTGGCTGAAATAAAAGCAGATTTTAATTGTTTTCAAGCTTTTTTTAGGACAATATTATTGTCTACTGAACAACTTGACTAAATTGCACATAATTTAGTCATAATTGCACATCATTTTAAGTTAAATTGCACAGAAAACTGAATACTAGTATCTTGTAAAATAAGTAAAATATTATGTAATGCCATCATGGCAAAGATAAAAATAATAATTCATTAAAACTATTGTTTAAAAATGTGTTAAACACTTTACAACATTATAAAGAATAAAAAGTTTATAAATATTATCTTATTACTCAATGTAATTTTCTGATATGTTTTTTGCATGGAAAATGTAAAAAAAAAAAAGATATATTTTGGGGAAAAAATAATAAAAATGTCACTAATAATTTTAACTTAAACTTTATATCACATAATTGAGCTCACAAAAACACAAATGCAACAATTACTCATAAAAAATAAAGAATCATAAGATGAGCATATGCAATATTAATCTCCGAGTAGTATTTCTCTGTGCATCATTTCACAGTACACTAGACAGGAAACAAAATCAGGTACAAAGTGTAATCAAAGCTGAACTAGTTTATCCTGAACATTAATGTAAGGAAGCATCACGCAATCAACACGAAGATAAGCAGACATTAAAAACAAGTTCTACCTGGTCATGAACTTGCTGATAGTTCAGAGAGAGTGCAGAGAAACATAATCAGGTCTATAAATTCATTGATATTATTATTTATACATTTGAATTCATACATTTCATAAATTTTAATTACCTTAATTTAATTCAAGTGTAATAAAAATTATGCATTAAATAAAATAATGCATAAACAAATAAAAATAAGATTATATATGCACTGCATTATTTTTTCTTCTAAATTTTTATCATTATGAGCTAACTTTTTTTTTAAACCTGCCAATGATTTTTAAGCAATTTGTATAACATGCTAATAATCTTTTCACTGTGAGAAGTTTAATTTATTAAATAATTTCGAGAGGAGTACGCGCTCATGATTGACCCAGCTGGCTTATATTAGCTAATCACGATCCTCCAATCAAAGAATCCTAAGTTCCTATATTTATTCTCTTTTTCTCTCTACAACTATCTTCGTCTTGAAGAAACCCCCCTCCTCCCCTTCTTCCACCTTTATCCAGAATAGGTAGCCCAGCGATCAGCAAGAATTCCAATGGCTCTGGCTCCTTGCTGGAACATCTGGCGTTTCTGCTCTGAGCTGGCGCGTTCGTGGCCGGGTTCCCCGGTTACCTCTCGAAGCCTGAATACGCTCTACATCATAGACCATATAAACATAAGTCTCTTTTATTAGATGTCTCGCTTTCAAGAAGTTCACCTAGACCTTAGCTGCGGGGGAGTATTAAGATCATTCTAAGCTCAATCTCTCTCGCCCCGCAAAAGGGGGGTAGCCCTAGACTCGAGGATCCCTTCAGCTCAGGGCTCTTTCCAGGGACAGCATGCCAAACAAGCTTTTGTAAGTCTTGAGTTAAGTGTTGAACTCTTAAAATCTATTTAATGCAAAAACTTTAAAGTTGTAACTTACAAAAATAAATAATGAAAATTATAGATTTTTATAATTAAAACAATCAAATGTTATATTTCAAGCCAAGTATGATACTTATTATTCTAGTTATAATCATAATAATTATTATTTCATTCATTCATTTTCTAGTCGGCTTAGTCCCTTGATTAATCCTGGGTCACCACAGCGGAATGAACCGCCAACTTATCCACCAAGTTTTTTCGCAGTGGATGCCCTTTCAGCCGCAACCCATCTCAGGGAAACCTCTGCACACACATTCATACACTACAGACAATTTAGCTTACCCTAATTCACCTGTACCGCATGTCTTTGGACTGTGGGGGAAACCGGAGCACCCAGAGGAAACCCACGCGAACGCAGGGAGAACATGCAAACTCCACACAGACACGCCAACTGAGCTGAGGCTCGAACCAGCGACTCAGCGACCTTCTTGCTGTGAGGCGACAGCACTACCTACTGCGCCACTGCATCGCCCTTTTATTATTTAATTGCTAAACCTTTTATTGCAAAACATAAAATTGAGCACCGAATCATCCTCTCATCAGTATTTTTTATCTAAAACAATGAATGCAACTTAAAGACTTTATTAAAAAGCATTTCAAGAAACTATTATTATTATTACAAATTTGTGACTATTACAGAAACTGCAAAATAATAAGAGCATCATTTTAAAAATGTCCTTTTTTCATATTTTTCTACTGTCACCTTATGTTGCATCGCATTCTTCCCTACATCCTTTCCAGCAAGGCACTGCTGGTAAACACTCAAACAAATGCAAGCACCTACGCAGACAGTAACTGCTTCTGTTAGCTAAAGGTGAAGCTCTGGGAACTGCCAGACGCATGACACACAGGAAACACCATATATGGCCGGACTCATGCAAATGAGGCTGGACTCACCTTGTTATATGATGTGGAGACGCTGATAATGTTGTCGCTCCTTTACTTTCTCAGTCTGTGTATTCGCCCTCAGTGCTGCTGGAGTTAAAGATGTCTTTCTGTAGATTTCCAGCCTTCACAGCAAACAAGAGAATGAAGAACCGGGCGCTGATTGTGTCAGTGGAGAATTTCTATCCTGACGCACTTCTCAGAAACAGACCCGGAGCCAAGAAAGACACGCAAAGACTTCACAAGATCCTGATGAAACTGGGCTTCTCTGTGGACATCAGAGTGGACATGGAAGCAGGAGAGATTATTGAGGCTTTCAAACAAGGTAAATGTTGAAGAATTCATTCATTCATTTTCTTTTCGGCTTAGTCCCTTTATTAATACGGGGTCGCCACAGCGGAATGAACCGCTAACTTCTCCAGCTTGTTTTTACGCAGGGGATGCCCTTCCAGCCGCAACCAATCTCTGGGAAATAAATTACATTTATAATTACGTCTTCCAAGCTGATTTTATGTTTGTTTTATGTGTTGCAGGGTTGTTATAAACCAAAGCTGGGTCCGATAGGGGCAAAACCAACTATGGGTTATGACAATCCTGCAAAAAACACACACACACACATTCAAACACTGCAGATTCAGATTTAAAAATATGCCATTTCTGATCTGCAATGCTTTGTGGTGTGTGTCTGTGTTTGTGTGTTGCTGTTAAAGTTATTATTATTTTATTAAAACCTAAATTAAGTTTAATCGAAAAAAAAAAATTTAACCCAAAGTTGGTTTTGGCAAACATGGACAAAACCAACTTCAGGGTAATTTCTTTCAACACACGTATATAATTATAATATTTGGCAATATTAAGCAAATTAAATATATGATACAAGTGAAAAAAAGATATCTATATATTTACATTTCCATATATTATGTTCAACTATTAAAGTTACAAATATGTACAATTATGTTCAAATATTGTCTAAAACTGTATTGATCTGGGGCGGCATGGTGGCTAAGTGGGTAGCACAGTCGCCTCAGAGCAAGAGGGTCGCTTGTTCGAGCCTCGGCTGGACAAGTTTGCGTTTCTCTGTGGAGTTTGCATGTTCTATAGGTGAATTGAATAAACTAAATTAGCTGTGATGTGTGAATGTAAGTGTGTATGGGTGTTTCCCAGTATTGGGTTGCAGCTGGAAGGGCATCTGCTGCGTAAAAGATATGCTGGAATAGTTGGTGGTTCATTCTGCTGTGGATAATGCAGGGGCTAAGCCGAATTAAAACAAAAGAATTTATGTGTATATATATATATATATATATATATATATATATATATAGACATACATATAAGATTATATCTAATACTGTATTTAATGTGCATATTTGTAATATATTTATAATATATGCAAGAAATATTTTGAAATATTGGTTGGATATATGACATATATTTGGTCGCACTTTATTTTGATGATCCGTTACATTGCATCTACATGCCAACTAATTCTCATTAGATTATAAGTAGACTGTTAGGATTGGGGTTAGGGTGGGGGTCAGTGTAAGTTGACATGTCCTTGCAAAGTTTCTTACAGTCAGGTAAATGTCTTTTAAATGAGCAGTATCAGCAGATATTAAGCAGACTGTCTACTAATAGTCAAATGAACCATCAAAATAAATTGTTACTCCATATTTTATATATGTAAAAAAAACAGACATGAACTTGTGCAATTTGCATATATTGCCATATGCAAGATTTCTAAATGGGTGAATGAGCACACAGATCCCTCTTGTAAAGTAATATTTGCTATAGGAACTGGAACTAATCTAACAAAATAACATAGAAGTCACCATGCAATGTTTTAAACCCTAATGAATATGTTAGATCCAAATATTAAATAAATCAGTGGTTCTTAAACTGTGGTATGTGTTTCACTAGGTACGCAGGCTTTCTTCTAGTGGTATGTGGATTAATCAAATATGTTATATGTACATGCTACATATATTTAAATAAATTATTAAAATTGATTTATTTATGAATATGATAACATAAAGCCTATATTTATGAGGCCCTGGCAACATTTCCAGGTGCTGATAAGCCAGGAATTTTTTCTTTTTTTTTTTTTTAAGAACAGTAACCTTCCATTTTTAACTTTTAAAAGCACATTTTAATTTAAAAGTTCTCAATAATACCAACTAATATGCCTTGTTTTTGAACTGTACAGAGCTTTAGCTGCTTTACTGGACCTAATACGCTACTGTATTTCAATACTGCTCATTATGGTGGTACCTGCAGAGACAACTTTTTTCTGAGGTGGTACTTGATGAAAAACGTTTGAGAACCACTGAAATAAAACATAAAAATATATAACATTTAGTTTAAATTTTGCATTTTTTTTTGCAACACTTTATTTCAATTTAAATGTCTTTCTGTTCCTGAATATGTTCTGTGACCAAACTCTTATTTTAATGAATAAAAATGTTTAATAAAATCATTATTTAGTTTAAATGCACCAAAATATATTGTCTATATTGAGAAAGGTTTACAAATATTAATTTTCAAAGAAGGTGTACTTATTTATGCTGAGCACTTTATAACTGTTGGGTTTGACCACATTTGACCTATCGCCGAGTTTTAACAATCAATCATTTTCAGAGTTTAAAAAAATATATTACATAATGTCATTTATTGGTGCCAAAGTGCATGTTTGTTAATAATAATGCTGTCCTCAATTATCAGCAAGCCCAGATTAAAATATTTTATGACTGGCACTAGCTGTACCACTTGTTTGAAAAACTATATAAAGAAATGGAGATTTCTGTTCGGGTGGAGCTGGATGACAAATAATTTGGTATTAACATTAATCAAAAATGAATGAATGAGTCATGATGAGCAATAAAACGAGCAGTCAGTGGCTAAAAGTCATGTCTAATGAAATCTGTACAAGCAATATAAACATAACAGACTGTGTCACGGCAAAACAAACAGTAAACTCACAGTTACAGATGATCAGTTTTGTTTGTGCTTTAAAAACGTTCAGTAATTAACAATTTAAGATTTCTTTGGATCTACGTTATAACATACCAGGACTCAACAATAAGGACTGCCCGATGGCCCGGGGCCAGCGTAAAAGACGCTCGGGACAGTAGACAGGATTGTTACTGGCCCCTATCGGCCAGTAATGATGAGCACATTATTTTTTTTTTCGTAAGCTGGTAAAAACCAATACAGCAAAAAGATGGCAACATGGCGGCACCATCAAACTATGAGGCTTAAAGAAAACGTCTGTTTCTAAAGTCTTGGAAGCAGACAATTACATGGGTACAAAATTAAGAAACTAAAAAAAAAAAAAGAAAAAAAAAGAGTTGTCAGTTTGGCAATCCATTTTTTTAAAATAATTTAGAATTGCAATAAAATACCAGCACATTTTTCATTCTGCTCTTTCGTTTGCATAAAATGTTGAATTTTGCTCATTATACATTTATTAAGAGTTTCAAAATGTTTAAATTCTAGATTCACAGACATTATTTTGCCACATTATTTAAATATGTGGCTGAGAAATAGCTATTCACTTTTTTTTTTTTTTTGGTGGGGCCAGTGAAAACTGGCAGGGCAAGTAAAAATCTCAACCACTGGCCCAGTAGAAAAAATCCTTAGCGTTGAACCCTGCATACACTGCTTGTTTAAACCAGGGCTTAAAAACAGAAAAAAATGTAATTGATGGTTGCAAGTGCTGAAACACACAACCAGTTTTATATTGTTGTTCCTTTTAAAAGTGTCTTTTATTTTTTAAATCTCTCAAATTAGGCTAACATAATCTCCCTCTGAGATATTAGTTCAATTATGTGCTGTAGGCTATTGACCAACACCCCCTATATACAGTTTACACCAGGGGTGTCAAACGTACGGCCCGCGGCCAGATCAGGCCCGCAAACGAATTTAATGAGGCCCGCGAGATGATTCTGTGAGCTGAAAATTTTCAATAAAATATTCTGCTGTTCCATGTGTGTCCACTGGATGGCAAACTTAATTTTCAAACTTAATTTCATCCCATCCAGAAGCCTGAATCAGCGTCAATTTGACAGCCATCTCAGAGAGAAATACCTTTTTTTGTAACCGTCCAAGAAAATTAAACATTCGTGATCGATTAACCAGTGGGAAATCTTCTCTCGCTCCGCACGTTTCCTAGTGCTGGTTCTGTGTGCGCGCGATCTGTCACTCATACAGAAATTCTCACATGCTCTGCAGACCCACAGACACACCTTTTCCGCCAAAATGCATCCGTCCGGAGCTTCTGAATCTCCTTAAAATATCCAGGATTCAGGTTTTACTTTGGCTTTCTAAAGTTGCCGTTATTTGTATGTGTTTTTTGCATTACCATTTCGCAGCTGACTGTGCGCGCACCGCCGCGAGAGAAACATTAAATGATTAATCATTTAATAAACGACTCAG
Source organism: Danio rerio (assembly GCF_052040795.2). Lineage (NCBI taxonomy): Eukaryota > Metazoa > Chordata > Actinopteri > Cypriniformes > Danionidae > Danio > Danio rerio. The sequence continues at coordinate 46,079,437 of NC_141030.1, forward strand.
ATAAACTTAATACTCGGAGAGAACAAAATGACATCTATAATGGCTGCACAATATTTGCACACCATAAGAAATGATTAATCAACTAATTTGCCTCATTTAAATAATCTACTCTTTTTATTCTAGTAATTATTATATTTTTTGCAATAATGTCTATTTTTATTCATTTTTTTCTGATATTTATTTCTTATTTACTGCATATTTTATTAATTTAATGATGCTATCATATTACATACTTTATACATATCTAAAATGCATTGACAATAAATGGCAATCCAATTTACTTTAGAGAGAGAAAGAGAGGGAGAGAGAGAGAGAGAGAGCAGAGCACCCTTTACCTGTCAGTGGGTGCACATGTCTCCTAAATAGCTTAAAAGTAAGAGAAATTGTCACACCTGCTGCAGTGCCCTCTTGTGGACTCTGAAGGCACTAGGTCTTGTTTTGGTTGTTTTCATTTCCTGCATGCCTGCTCACATGATCACTCCTTGTTTCCAGCTGTTCCTTGTTGTCTAATTGGTTCTGTCTTTTATAAGCCCTGTCATGTTGTGCTTAGTTTGCCTTTGGATTTTGCTTTGCTCTGTCCCGCTTTGCTCTGTCCCGCTTTGCTCTGTCCCGTTTTGCTCTGTCCCGCTTTGCTCTGTCCCGCTTTGCTCTGTCCCGCTTTGCTCTGTCCCGCTTTGCTCTGTCCCGCTTTGCTCTGTCCCGTTTTGCTCTGTCCCGCTTTGCTCTGTCCCGCTTTGCTCTGTCCCGCTTTTCTCTGTCCCGCTTTGCTCTGTCCCGCTTTGCTCTGTCCCGTTTTGCTCTGTCCCGCTTTGCTCTGTCCCGCTTTGCTCTGTCCCGCTTTGCTCTGTCCCGCTTTGCTCTGTCCCGTTTTGCTCTGTCCCGCTTTGCTCTGTCCCGCTTTGCTCTGTCCCGCTTTGCTCTGTCCCGCTTTGCTCTGTCCCGCTTTGCTCTGTCCCGCTTTGCTCTGTCCCGCTTTGCTCTGTCCCGCTTTGCTCTGTCCCGTTTTGCTCTGTCCCGCTTTGCTCTGTCCCGCTTTGCTCTGTCCTGCTTTGCTCTGTCCTGCTTTGCTCTGTCCTGCTTTGCTCTGTCCTGCTTTGCTCTGTCCTGCTTTGCTCTGTCCTGTTTTGCTCTGTCCTACTTTGCTCTGTCCTGTTTTGCTCTGTCCTGCTTTGCTCTGTCCTGCTTTGCTCTGTCCTGTTTTGCTCTGTCATGCTTTGCTCTGTCCTGCTTTGCTCTGTCCTGCTTTGCTCTGTCCTGTTTTGCTCTGTCCTGCTTTGCTCTGTCATGCTTTGCTCTGTCCTGCTTTGCTCTGTCCTGTTTTGCTCTGTCCCGTTTTGCTCTGTCCTGTTTTGCTCTGTCCTACTTTGCTCTGTCCTGTTTTGCTCTGTCCTGCTTTGCTCTGTCCTGCTTTGCTCTGTCATGCTTTGCTCTGTCCTGCTTTATTTTGTTCTCCAGTTCCTCATGTTAGGTTCGGTTTGATCACTTTTAGTATCGACTCAATGTTTTTGGATCCCCGTTAAGATTTAGTTTGATTCACCTTAGTGCTTTAAGTTTTTGCACTTGCGTTTGTTTTGTCAGTTTTTGTACCTTGCCTGTTATTTGGATCTTCTTTGTTTACTTAATATATTAAACTATATTTTGCTGCATTTGGATCTACTCCTTGTTTTTGTAATACGTCATCGTGACAGAAATAGTGGATTTCTATTATTTCAAAAGCCTTTTTAAAATAACGTTAACCCATTGAAAAGAAAAGGTGTATACCAGTGTCATAATAAATAAAAATCAAGTTAAAAATCACATTATTTTTTGTTTGTTGCATGTAGTTGACCATTTAAGTGCTGTGGGGAAAAAAGGTGTTTTTCAATCAGGCCACCACTGCAAGTGAATTTTAAACCTGTGGGTGAAGTGAAGCCCCTGAGGTGATCTCACGAGGAAATGTAACTATTTTACATTTTGTCAGTTTAGTGGCTGTTTTGGACGAGTTCAGTCGTATGAAAATGTACCATTTGAAAAAGGAGGCGTGGTACCAGAGCTAATTACAGTTTACAGAGCTAATGAGGTGCCAGCCGTGTTGATCATAAGCACGTGGTCCTCGCGAAATTAGTTTATGAATAAACCACACTTAATTTACCCAATTCACCTATAGCGCATGTGTTTGGTCTGTGGGGGGAACCGGAGCACCCGGAGGAAACCCACGCCAACAGGGGGGAACATGCAAACTCCACACAGAAATGCCAACTGACCCAACCGAGGCTCGAACCAGCAACCTTCTTGCTGTGAGGCCACAGTGCTAACCACTGAGCCACCGTGTCACACATAAAATATAATTAAACAAATAAGCTTAAGAAAGTTGACATTCAGAATCTATTTACTTCCACACGACTTGCTTTAACTGATTCTCCGTCCTCAGAGAGCGAGCAGACGGTCAAAGAGTGCTTTGTGGGCATCATCTCCAGTCACGGTGAAGAAGGTGTTGTGTTTGGTTGTGATGGACGTGCTGTGAATCTGGCCGAGATCTACAGCTGCTTCAGAAGCCCAATAATGAAGGACAAGAGCAAACTCTTCCTCATCCAGGTATGATGTGTGTTGCAGGTGAACTCCTGTGACCTTTAGGTGTTCTTGAATGAGAGCCTGTGATTATCAGTGGTGCTGCATTCCGTCTTAGAGTTCCTTTAATTGATTACATCAGAGGGAAGGGGAACTCATGACATATGTGTCCCAATCACAAAAATCTCTACAGATCATAACTGAATGTTCATGCTTCTTTAAAGGCTTGCAGAGGTGGAGATTTGGATGGAGGCGTGCAGGTGGAGACAGACTCTTCATCCTCAGAGGAACAGGACATCCTGTCTGAGCTTCTTTCCATTCCTATCGACACTGCAGTAACATACGCCACTTCACCAGGTAAACTTGGTACCATGGTAAATTCAGTTTACAGCTGTGGTGAAAATCGTTTGATAGTTTTTAACAGCAGATGGCGCTCTACAGTCTAGCTTTGAACAGCAAATGGTGTTCTAGCCTAGTTTTGGCCAGCAGGTGGTGCTCTAGGCTAAAGTTTTTAACAGCAGATGGTGGTCAAGGCTAGTTTTAACAGCAGATGGCGCTCTAGACTAGTTTTGGCCAGCAGGTGGTGCTCTAGGCTAAAGTTTTTAACAGCAGATGGTGGTCAAGGCTAGTTTTAACAGCAGATGGCGCTCTAGACTAGTTTTTAACAGCAGATGGCGCTCTAGACTAGTTTTTAACAGCAGATGGCGCTCTGGGCTAGTTCTTAACAGCAGATGGCGGTCTAGGCTAGATTTTAACAGCTGATGACGCTCTAGGCTCCATCTGCTGTTAAACACTAGCCTAGAGCTCCATCTGCTGTTAAAAACTAGCCTAAAGGTCCATCTGCTGTTAAAAACTAGCCCAGAGCGCCATCTGCTGTTAAAAACTAGCCAAGAGCTCCATCTGCTGTTAAAAACTAGCCAAGAGCTCCATCTGCTGTTAAAAACTAGCCAAGAGCTCCATCTGCTGTTAAAAACTTGCCAAGAGCTCCATCTGCTGTTAAACACTAGCCAAGAGCTCCATCTGCTGTTAAACACTAGCCCAGAGCGCCATCTGCTGTTAAAAACTAGCCAAGAGCTCCATCTGCTGTTAAAAACTAGCCAAGAGCTCCATCTGCTGTTAAAAACTTGCCAAGAGCTCCATCTGCTGTTAAACACTAGCCAAGAGCTCCATCTGCTGTTAAACACTAGCCAAGAGCTCCATCTGCTGTTAAAAACTAGCCAAGAGCTCCATCTGCTGTTAAACACTAGCCTAGAGCTCCATCTGCTGTTAAACACTAGCCAAGAGCTCCATCTGCTGTTAAACACTAGCCTAGAGCTCCATCTGCTGTTAAAAACTAGCCAAGAGCTCCATCTGCTGTTAAAAACTAGTCTAGAGCTCCATCTGCTGTTAAAAACTAGTCTAGAGCTCCATCTGCTGTTAAAAACTAGTCTAGAGCTAGCTCTGCAGTTAAAAACTAAGCTTAGAATCGATTCAAGTGAGAATATTGATGCATTTATAAAATCTCAGAGTCATTTTGTTGATCAGTTTGTCTCCACAGCTCTTCTTCAGCTCTTTGCTCAGCGTCTTCTGTTGTGTTGTTTTCAGGCTACGCTGCATTCATGCATCCTCTGGGCTCGGTGCTGATTCAGACTCTCTGTGATCTGCTAGAAAGCGATGGAGGTCCAGATCTAGAGATCACCAAACTCCTGACTCGACTGAACCACCAGGTGGCCTACAACTTCCAGGCCAGAGGGAAAATACTGGGCGGGAAAAAGCAGATGCCGTGCTTTGTGACGCGCTTCACTAGAGAAGTTTTCCCATTCAGGAAAGCTGCGGCAGAAGATGTGGGCTTGACTTTCGCAGCCACGCAACTCATCGATGAACCCAGGAGATCACGGAAAACCTCTATCAGCTGAAGATCACAGAAATGAGGATAAAACTGATGGAGGAACATAGATAAACTTTTGTTTACAATCTCAATGTGCATCTCAGGACACTGACGTCATCATCATGTAGAGTTCAATCTCCAGCAGGAAGTGAGAGCGACTGGGAATTTTGCAGAATGAGATCTTTGATTGCTTACTGCTCCATTTGCTTGACAGCTGTTCATACTACCTACTTTTTATTCTTTTTCAAAACATTTCCCGAAGTGCAGTTTAACAGAGAGAGAATTTTATTGACTAATTTCTATTAACATTTGCCTTTTATCTTTGCCATGATGACAGTACATGATGTTTTTCTACTTATAGTGCAAGATACTAGTATTTATCTTAAAGTGACATTTAATTCTGTTAAATAGGCAAATCATTGGACAACAGTGGTTTGTTCTGTAGCCAATCAAAAAATGAACACTACCGGTCAAAAGTTTGGGGTCAGTAGGATTTTTAAATCTTTTAAAATAAGCTTCTCCTGCTCACAAAGGCTGCATTCATTAAATAAAAACACAGTACACATTATAAATCTATTGGGAAATGTTATTGCACTATAAAACAACTGTTTAAAAGTAGTTTATAATTTAATGTATAATTTATTCCAGTTATTTTAAAGATTAATTTCCAGCTTCATTACTCCAGTTTTCATATAGTCACATGACCCTTCAGAAATCACTCTAATATTAATTATTATTGTTATTATTATTATTTATGATAGTAATAAAAGCAATACTGATTTCATCTAAAACTACATACAATAAGAAAGCAGTTATTTTAAATTTGAATAAATATTTAAAAATTTGTAAATTTAATAAATGGCGCCTTGATGAACAATAATTTTCTTTAAAAAAAATTTAGAAAAAAAAAACTGACCCCAAACTTTTGAGGGGAAGTGTATATATTAAAAAGGCTAATAATATTAACCCTAGCAGTTAAAAATCTTTTTAAAATTGTATATTATTATTCCAGTCAAACTGAAAAAAAAACAAGGCTTTCTACAGAAGAAAAATATAATAAATAAAAACTTCCTTGCTCTATTAAACATCACTCTGGAAATATATATATATATATATATATATATATATATATATATATATATATATATAT
>NC_141030.1:46087500-46135000 GCF_052040795.2 Danio rerio
TAAATTACCATATTGGTCAAAATGACTGCATGCATGTCTGATACTTTTCGCTGTGACTTTAAATATGTGTGCATTTTCTTGCCTGGCAACTTCCTGCTAACATAAACAAAACTTTCTGATGGCAAAAACATCAATTTACTTCAGATATCTTTCAAAACAGCATATTCTGTGCTGTGAAAGAGCTCCTGTTTGAAAGTGAAAATGAAAGCCAAGCCTTTAAGTGTTTTAGTATCTTAACTACATATTTATAGGCTGTATTACCAAAAAAAGATAATTTTTTAGGGTAATGTGTCATTAAATATGATGCCAGACATTCAAAGCTTAATTTTAATATCTCAATAATAGCTTTGAATGTAAATATGTTGTGACAGTATGGCGTTTTATATGAGAACGGTCAGAATGAGCAGTATGGTAATTCTAATAGTTACAGAATTCTAGTTCCACTGTTAATATATACTCCTCTCATGTCTGTGCTAAAACAGAATGAAGTGAGTGCATCGATGCCCATTTTGACAAATCACAGATGTTTCTGCTGAGCTCCTGAACACACAGGCATTCAGCTCATGCTGATCTGCTCTCTCATTGGCTGCAGCTCGTCACTACATCTGACCACACGTGGGGTTGAGTCGGCCGACTGCTCTGGAATATTTAGCATGCTGAATGTTGGATTTCCGTCTGCGATGTGTCGGTGACGCGTCAGCGAGCCTCGTTAATGCGTTGTTCAGTAGTTCACACATAAAGAGCGGCGAGCGCCGAGCACACGCAGATTTCTTCCCGATCACAGCCCGATCTGTCAGCAAGCTTATTAACTTCCAATCGGGCTCAAATCAGGCTTAAAATCCTCTAGTGTAAACTAGGCTTTACTGTAACTTCAGCAGCTCTGTGCACGTGAACAAAAGTGCCAACCTGATTGGTGGAGAAGATTTTAACGCGGCGCGTCAAAATAAAAAAAAACTGCATGAGTCATTTTTTTAAAAATTATGCTTTTGCGCCTGCCGTTTTGTGCATTGGTGTGCACGATCACATTGACGCCTTTTATATAGTCAGGAGGCGTTAAACGTCGACGGAAAATGCGAGCAAAAAACCTCTTGGTGTGCACTGGCCTTTAGTCCCTTTATTAATCCGGGGTCGCCACAGCGAAAAGAACCATCAACTTATCCAGCACGTTTTTACGCAGCGGATGCCCTTCCAGCCGCAACCCATCTGTGGGAAACATCCACACACACTCATACACTACAAACAATTTAGCCTACCTAATTGACCTGTACCGCATGTCTTTTGACTGTGGGGGAAACCGGAGCACCCGGAGGAAACCCACACGAACACAGGGAGAACATGCAAACTCCACACAGAAACACCAACTGACCCAGCCGAGGCTCGAACCAGCGACCTTCTTGCTGTGAGGCGACAGCACTACCTACTGCGCCACTGCGTTGCCTTGCACCACCAGTTCACTGGAAAGCTATAGTGTTACGGTCATTTCCATCATATGCAGTCGTTTTATCATACTAAAAGTGAAACAAACGTTCAGCAGTCTGCAACTCTGATTATATAATGACGGTCACACTTAGCTCCTGAACGCTACAGGTGTGCACAGGATATTACACATGCATAAATGAATGAAATGAAGCCATCCGAATGAATGTGTAGTGACAGCAGATCCAGACATACAGGATTTCATCTGTGCTGATGTCTGGAGTCATCAGAAAACACTTCACTCAAGAGCTCAGAGGAGTGTTGTTCATTTAAATGAACACAGATGAGCAGTTTCAGGACTTGTTCTGGCTAATCTTCTCACGATAATGTAGATATGAACCTGAACTGACATATTAGTCAAAGTCATTTACATGAACTGTATTTTGGAAATGCTCTGAAGCATGTGATATCTATTTTAAAAGACCTACGGTGACAAATACTCATCAGCAGGCTACATTTGACTTTCTTTGAGGGAATTCAAGAGACCTTTTATTTTATTTTATTCAGTTATTTATTTATTTTTTTTATCTTTATGTAATGTTACTATTTTATGAACAGCTGTTTTTTTATTGTAATGTGAAGACTGATAATGACAAGCTGTGCCAATATGCTGAAGAAGGAAGAGGACAAGATCGCTCTCTAGTGGAGAAAGATCCAAAAATATAATGTGGTATTCATGTCTGCCACTAGAGGGCGGATCATAGCACACTTTAAATGGTATGGATGATTTTATGCATGCGTACATGGATTTATCATATGCTACAGGGGCGCAACTACACATTTACTGAGGGGTATGTGGGTTCAAGTTTTGCTAACAAAATGTTATGAGAGTCCTAAAGGGCAAAAGAACATAAAAATGCAATTACTTCTCATATGCTAGGTGTAAGATCTGTCTTTGCAACAGCAATTGACTGCTATTACACCACTCACAAAGTGGAATAAAAAAAAGACTAAAATGTTTAGCGTTAAAAATAAACAGAGACAAACTGCCTGAAATGTTTTGTTTTATCAAAATGTTATGGTCAAACATTTTTTCTAACAAAGTTAAAATAGTGTTAAGCAAAAAAAAAAGTTACCAAAAGCCTTGTGATAACAATATGATACATAATACATTTATAAAACATGTATAAGGTATAAAAATAGATCTTGATAGAAATATTATTAAACATTTCAGATGTAAAAAAAAAAATTGTTTTTGTTTTGAAACTGTTTGTTCGTGTGTGTGTATGAATCATAATCAAATATTAAACTCATATAGGGGAATTTCTTCATCAAAACATTATTTTCTATTTTACTTGAAATCTATTGCGCTCTGTACTTACATAAACGTAAATTTTGTGTAAACCCTCTTATTTTGGCAAAATAATTAGTTAATTAATAATAAATAAAGAACATTTTTCAGATTATTCTTATAACTTTTGACTTCATCTGTAAGTATGTATGATTTAACAGTTTATTTTGATACAAAATATGTTAAAGTTTAAACAGTTACATCTACATGAACACTTTACACATGGCAGTGAGACTGCATGTTATTGTTTTAAATGATTTTGAAATGTGTGTGCCAACGTATGCAACTCATAATTCACTTAACTCATAATCAACTAAAAGAATTTTTATTTAATAAAATACAATATTACACTCGTATAAAATGCAAAATAAACATTTTTAACAAAACATTTATTTACTTTCATTATTTCAATCTTTTAATAAGGATAATTTCAAAAATAGTTTAGGCACAATGGCGCCCCCCCATACTATAATATTATTTTTATTATAGTAAAATAATACTAAAAATAATGTTATTTGAAATAAAATAACCACAAACAATAATAATTAACTTAACTAACAAAATAAAATGAACTTTATAAATGATCAAATTATAAATAAGAAATAGCTTAAAATAAAAGATTAAAACTATATATTTCAGCTGGAAACATTAGGAGAATATTTAAAGGAAATGCCATATTTCTTATCTAAAACTAAAATAAAAAGAACAACTTTAAAATAAACATACAAATCTTCATATATTTATTTTTAAAAATATTTTATATAATAAAATTTGCAAAAACACATACTCAAGTTATTAAACCTTTAACATGAACTATTATAAAGACTAACTCAAACTTTTATCAATAATAACATCTCAATAATAGTAAAATAACTCTGAACCGTGTATCTAATAATAATAATAATAATAAATAAAAGTAATCATTATAATAATGGCGACACTAGAGAGCATTTGATTGGTCAGCAGATTTGATGAGAAACTGAAGTACGAGGTGACGTGAAAAAAATCATTGATTCATTTAGTGGAAGTGACAAACCACAAGCTTTGGATGTTTATACCAGTTTTATGTCTTCTAAACGCTAATTTTATCACTGTTTTGAAGCACAATAGCTTTTAGATATCCTTAAAACTAACAGACTGAAACTAACATCTAAAAAAACTTTGATTTCACTAGATTTCTCTAAGCACCTCAAGTGTTTTCTGGCCAACTGTCACTTTAGTCTGGAATGTGTTGTTTTACTCACCACGACACCACAAATGAGCAGGCCTGGTCATCTGGTGATTATGGGTGTTACTGCTTCAGTTTCCTTGAGAGCAGATCTACAAGAGCAATAAGAAACTGAGTAGAGGCTCCATGCTCAAATATAGATGTTACGCTGCTTAAATTATAGATTAAATTATGTCTGTCTGCTATAATCCACACCTCATATGTGTAATATTATTATTGTTTAGTGTTCAGCAGAAGAAGATGAATAAAAAAAATAACAAAATAAAGGTTTTGAACACTGAAAAAAATTATTCAAAGATGATTCCTTAGATTTACTAATTTTTTTACGTTAAGTGGTTGTAAACAATTTAATTGTGTTGAATTTAAACAAACAAATTAAGTTGAACATTATTCAATTTAATTTGTTTGTTTAAATTCAACACAAATAAATTGTTTGCAACAGTTCTGCATGCAACACTTTTTTCAGTGAACCAAATGAGGTTGAGTAAATGTGTATTTTTTGGTGAAATTTCCCTTTAAAATACTAGACAAATGTGTAAATCAAGGTTGCCTTTGGGTAGACCGTTTTGCGTATGGTGGACGAAACTTGCAAAAACAATAAATACGCAAATATATAAAAACAATGAGTAAATAATTCCATAAATCCATTAATAAATAAAATAATAAATAAATAAATAAATATGCAAATAAATAAATAAATAAATGCATGTTTTCCCTGCGTTCACTTGGGTTTCCTCCGGGTGCTCCGGTTTCCCCAACAGTCTAAAGACATGTGGTACAGGTGCCAAAATTGTCTGTATGAGTGTAAATAAGTGTCAGTGTTTCCCAGTACTGGGTTGCAGCTGGAAGGGCATCCGCTGTCTAAAACATATGGTGGATAAGTTGGCGGTTCATTCTGCTGTGGCGACCCCAGAATAATAAAGGGACTAAGTCGAAAAGAAAACGAATGAAAGAAAGAGTTTATTTATTTATTTAAATATTTATTTAATGTTTTATTTATGCAGGAATTAATTTACTTATTTATTCATATATTTTTGCAGGTTTCATCCTCCATATTTGTGTTGTTATAGTCCTCTAATTTAAAGTACAACAATAAGTAAAGCTAAAATAAAAAATAAATAGGCCAAGTAACGTTAAGTTAGAAAGCAAGGAAAGGAAAATAAATAAATCAGTAAATGAATATTTTTGTAATTAAAATGTAAAGTTTTAACCATCATATGCATTTTAAGATACGAACATAAATTTTTGATCTTTATGTCATCACATTCATATATGAAGTGAATTAATGTATAATATTTCAATTCAAAACAGCAACAAAAACAGAAAAATCTAACAAGTTGCATCACATTACTTCTGTTTCGTGTGCCGTTTGTGTTGTAAAACAGCTCAATTGTTAAATATATTACTACTTTAGTACTACTAATACTTCTTACCTCACATTTTCGACCGTTAAAACTCGCGCTGGTGTTTACGTTTGGCGCCAGTGACCAATGACGCAGTCACGCAGACCAATCTAAAGGTAAACAACATTTATACGCGAACAGAATATTCTCATCCTCGTGTTTCTTCGCTACACATTCATTCTTAGACTAAAACAGGACATTTAAAGAACTGAGAAGATTCAGATACCACCAGGATGGTAAATAGTGTACTTTTTTGCACAGCCAACAGGTACTGACCTTCATTTATGCTCCACGTTTACCGACTCTGTAATGCACAGGTGACAACCTCAGTTTCTGGAGTTCAGCTTCAACGCGTATCAAATAGGCTACACCTGATCAGACTAATTGAGTCCTTTAGGCTTGTTTGAAACCTATACAGGTAAGTGTACTGGAGCAACCATTCCTTATAATATACTCCTATTATAATATAATTTATACAAATATAAATATATACCAAAAAGATACAAATATCTTAAGTGTGATTTACGAATAATATTTTTATTCTCCACAACTTGTTGAACATTTTCAGTAGGTGAACTGGTCACATCAAAGCTTAGCAATTTTATAGTGATTTCAAAATAAGTCAAACATGTAAACATTTCTGAGTCAGAAACTGAGCATGTGCACCACATCATGGGCTTCAGAGACATCTTAAATGCTAATTCAACTAATTCAATTATTAGGCTCATTTAAAATTAAAATATGAAGAGCTCAGATGCAAAAACCTCTAAATGCCGTCTGAAATGTTCTCCTAAAATGAGTATTTTTCTCAGCCTCTTTGTTTATGTTTAGTTATTTCACTTGACTTATTCGTCACTAAAAGAAAAAATCGCTGAGCCTACATACAGGAGTCTGAGGAAAATGCTTATTTTAGGAGAAAATATCAAATGGCTTTGAGAGGTTTTTGCATCTAAACTCTTCATATATAGTGCCACGCCTGACTTGGTTTTTCATGACAAAATAGATAAAGTTCCTATGTTTTTAGAAATATATGAATTAAAAAAATTATTACCATTTACTAAAATAGCCACTTGTAATTAAGGCTGAGGTATTTATTAATGGTTTTATGATTTTCTTTTTAATTTATAAGCAGGGCCAGATGGAATCTGCGGATGTTTTACGTTATTTCCGTAGAGAATTTTGGTAAAAATCTGCGGATTTCTGCGGAATTATTTTGGGAGTATCCAGCGGAGTATCATAACTAAAACCTTAATACATGAAATAAAAACTAATACCTTTATAACTTTTATTTAATGTTTAAAATGCTAATCCAATTAGATTCATTTAATTTGGTAAACAAAGCAAGTCTCTTATACAATATCTTTACTAAAAGACAGAACAAACTGTGATGTACATAAATCAGATAAACATTTTCGTAATAGTCAATAATATTGCTGTAATTAATAAAAAAACTGAATCAATTTAGATTTACTCAAGTAAATATACAGAATTAATGAAGGGCTAAAAATCTGCAGAAATCTCCGGAATTCTCCGCGCGCAGATTCCCTGTGGGTCTATTTATAAGAGATATAGGCCCAGTTTTACAAACAGGGCTTAGGTGAAGCCAGGACTAGGCCTTAGTTAAATTAGGCTATTTAAGACACATTTATAAAAATGGACTTAGAAATAAATTACTGGTGTGCAACTGGAGACAAAAAAAAAAAAAATGACACTGACATGTTATAAGACATCTCTCCGCAAGTTATTTTGAGTTAAGACAGCTCAAACATGCATAATCTTGACTAGCCTTAAGCCTTGTTTGTGAAACCGGGGGTATATTTATTGAACTACTTAAGATAGTCAAACACTCAAACAGTTTTGACATTTGATTAAAAACAATTCAATAACACAGCAGTTTGTATATCAAGAAGTCTACAGAAAGCAAAGAAATGATTTGAATCTGTGATACTGTTTTATTGTAAAACTCTATTTTTTGGACATATATACCTGATGAATGGTTAAAAAGAGATAAATATCTAATAAATATCTTATTGATAGCTGTCAAAAAGAGCATTACCAAAAAATGGCTGTCACATGAAAGTCCTACCCTAAATGCATGGATGGAAATTACAATGGAAATCTATAAAATGGAACAAATTACCGCATCTGTAAATCAGAAAATGGAACAATTTATTTATTTTTGGGAAAAATGGACCAATTATGCAACATCCCATAAATCTGAGATTTTTTGTCAACCTAAAATCGGAAGGATCACTTCCTACATGTACATAGTTTTGGTGTTTATGTGCATGTATATCTTATTTAATAAGTTTATTTATTTATTTTTACCTAATCGTCCTTTTTTTCTCTTTCATATTCCATTTATTTAAATTATTATTTTTATAATTATTTTTATTACCATTTATTATTTTTATTTTTCTTATATATAACATGAGTGTACATGCGCACAAAAGAAGAGCATATACTATTAAAAGAGAAAGTGGTTGTACAGAATTTGTGCTTATATTTGTGAGAGTAATCAGATGTGTGACCTCTGACATGTACAGTACCTGATGTAAGTGTAAAACTTGTTGAGAAAATAAAAAAGATGATTAAAAAAAATAATAAAAGAAAGCAAATAAATGTTTAACACATTTTAAATGATGACAATGTTAAATCGTGTACAATTGAGGGCAAAATTATTCACCCTCCTATAAAATATTTATTAATTTTCAAATATATCTGAAATGATTTTTAATAGAACAAAGAATTTTTCACAGTATTTCCTATAATATGTTTTCTTCTGGAGAAAGTCTTATTTGTTTTATTTCGACTAGAAGAAAAGCAGTTTTATAAAAAAAAAAAAAAAATTTTAAGGTCAATATTATTAGCCCCCTTAAGCTATATTTGTTTTGATTGTCTACAGAGAAACCCCCGTTATACAATGACTTGCAGGGGTGGATTGGCCATCTGGCAATTCTGGCAATGCCAGAAGGGCTGGACCATTTTTTAAATGTGGGCCGGTCAATTAAAAAAAAAAATTATGTGTTGTATTTACATGCAGACAGCTTTTATCTCTAGCAAGATGTGAATATGATGACGATGATAATAATAATATTAGTAGTAATAATAATAATAACAAATGTTAAGCATTTGGCCCAATCGGCGACGGCCGGCTGTTTTGATATTGCAACTGAAATATCACTGTTCTTACAAAAAGATGGTCACAATCACAGAAGATGAACATTACTTAAAATGGTGTATTTAAAATATAAACCTGTATAATTGACAGTGGAGCCTGGATGTTAAAAGAATGGCAAAATAAACAACTTATACAGCAAGAAAAGGTTTTTAAGAAATCAAATTTGGCTATATTATAAATTAAGTAGCCACAGCGAGATGCTTTTGAGTGACAGGTCATGAGCAATGTTTGTTTGTTTGTTTGTTTTGCTTGGAATGTCCCTAGAATTTGGCATTTTATTGAACAAGTGGTTCATTTCTATAGTCATTTCAGACTTTCTATAGAGGACATTAGAAGGTATAAAGGGACAGCACACCGACTCTTCAAGATTCACAAAATTATTTTTTATTTAGTTTATACTGTATGTATAAATGTGTTATAAATGGGTTGTTTTTGTTCCAGTCACATACATTAGATCAGTGGTTCTCAAACTGGGGTACATGTACGTACGCAGGCTTCCTTCTAGTGGTACGCGGAGGAATCGCTAGATAATTAAAGTAAAAAAAACAGTTTTTAAGCCTTTAAAGTGTATGCTAACACCAATGTGATCAGTAAATTGATTTTAATAGGATAAACCTTTTATTTTATTTAAATTTTCTAATGTCTGTTAATGTTCACAGGTGTTGTTTAATGACTTGCTTTTCTGACACACAAAGCCTATAACACACTGTAAGCAGATCAAATTTCTAAATTAAATAGGTAAATCAAAATCATATATTAAAGTTTAGATGTTTAGATTATATATATATATATATATATATATATATATATATATATATATATATATATACACAAATAAGTCCTAAATCTACATCTATTTCAAAAATTTTCAAAACCATTTTATATATTAATATATGATCACAAATAACCTATATTCATGAGGTCCAAGGAACATTTCCAGGTTTTTATGAATAAGCTACTATACGTTAATACTGTACATTTAAGTACAGCAGTTTTCTTTTGACTTTTAAAGAACATTTCTAATTTACTTTTAGAAGCACATTTTATTTTAAACATTATTTATTTTTGTACCTGTCAGCACAGAGCTGTTAATGTTCAAGCTATTTATTATGCTTAAAGTCGCTGGCAATAATAAATATTCATAATAATAGAAATTAATCTGCCTCATTTTTGAACTGTGCAGAGCTTTAGCTGCCTAATTAGGCCTTGTAGGCTACTGTATTTCAATACTGGTCATTATGGTGGTACTTGGAGAGACTATTTTCTTTATTTCTAAGGTTGTACTTGGTTAAAAAAAAATTTAAAAAGCATTGCATTAGATGTTTAAATACTGGCTCAATTATTTTACCAACTGTACACCAATATGAGTAGTGAGTGTGCATATCCATAGGTGGTGCTGTGTTGGTGTGGTAATGTGGGCTGGTGTGGCTACAGTGCCAGGGCTGAATTTTTGTCCCAGTCCACCCCTGATGACTTGCCTAATTACCCTAACTTTACCCTAATTAACCTTGTTAAGCCTTTAAATGTCACTTTAAGCTGAATACTAGTGTCTTAAAAAAATCGAATCAAATATTATGTGCTGTCATCATGGCAGAAAAAATAGATCAGTTATTAGAAATGAGTTATTAAAACTATGTTTAGAAATGTGTTGGCACGAAATAAACAGAATTAAAAATTATTATTTAATTAATAATAATATGAATTATTATTGTGTGACAGCAGAAAATGCAATGTCACAATCTGTATATAGGCCAACACAGTAATGTGAAGTTGTCTTCTGGTCACTCCGTCTCCTCCATAAGACCTAATTGCTCAATCCTGGCAGTATCGGCATCCCCGGGGCCACAAATCCCCGTAACCCACCGTCCACGTCTGCTAATTGAAATAGCTAATGAGATCTCAGAGGACCGACTTTCCAAGCCTCTTCGTTAAAACCAGTGGCGGTGTGTCAAAACACGTATAACTGCGCCGTAAACGTGTGGAAATATTCTGGACGCGGCTTTTACAATTGTGTGACCGAGCTTGCAATCTCGCTTATTTACAACCAGCTGAAAACAATGTGTTCCCCGTGTCCTGATCATTCAGCACACCAGCTTACTTCATGGCACGACTGTTTTACCTCACACGGCTGTTAATAAAGTAAACCGCAGCACAATCAAATAACGTCTTTTCACAACACCTTTTGCCAAATAAACATGTCAAAGGGAATGTTTGTAAGCCACATTCGTAAACTATTATTCAGAGATTTATGAGAGAACGCTCATATAACCATCATAATACTGTCCCACGCTTTGGAATACATAGAAATGTAATTAACAAGTATTTTATACAGTCGCTTACTATTCTAGCAACACAAAATACCTGGGAAAAATATATACATTTTTGTAATATAATGAAACACTTTTCAGAATAGCGCAGACATACAGTACACTCACCGGCCACTTTATTAGGTACACATTATTAGTACCGGGTTGGGCCCCCTTTTGCCTCCTTTGTGGTATAGAGTCAACAAGGCACTGGAAATATTCCTCCATATTGACATGATAGCATCACATATTTGCTGCAGATTTGCACATCCATGATGTGAATCTCCCGTTCCTCCACATCCCAAAGGTGCTCTATTGGACTGTGGGGGAAACCGGAGCATCCGGAGGAAACCCACACCAACACGGGGAGAACATGCAAACTCCACACAGAAATGCCAACTGACTCAGCCGGGACTCAAACCGGCGACCTTCTTGCTGTGAGGCGACAGTGCTAACCACTGTGTCACTTTCAGCATAACACAATGTGATAAAAGCTGTGCGACGTGCAAAATTTCTGGTTTAGAAAGTGTTTCTGTTTCAGCACTGTCGCAGCAAAATAATAGCATAAACTACTGTCAACGATCACCGCAGGTACTGATTATGTGCGTTATTCAGTGTTTAATGCTCCCAATGCGAGTTTAAATACCATCTTGCTTGACATTTATTGTCATACGACTGAAAGCAGCTGCAGATAGTTCAGCTCAGATCTTTACAATAAAATGTAATGTAATGTAATGTAATGTGTATTTATATAGCGCATTTATTATGTATGACCATACACCCAAAGCGCTTCACAATCATGAGGAGGGTCTCTCCACACCACCACCAGTGTGCAGCATCCACTTGGATGATGCAACGGCTGCCACAGTACAACGGCGCCAGTGAGCTCACCACACACCAGCTATTGGTGGAGTGGAGAGACAGTGATACAGCCAATTCGGTGGAAGGGGATGATTGGGAGGCCATGATCGTAAGGGCTGATAGAGGGAGTTTGGCCAGGACACCAGGTTACACCGAGAGTGCACAAGAAGTGCCATGGGATTTTTAATGACCACAGAGAGTCAGGACCTCGGTGTAACGTCTCATCCGAAAGACGGCACCCACTGACAGTGTAGTGTCCCCTTCACTTTTACTGGGGCATTAGGACTGATGCAGACCACAGGTTGAGCGCCCCCTGCTGGCCTCACTAACACCACTTCCAACAGCAACCTAGTGTTCCCTAGTGGTCTCCCATCCAGGTACTGACCAGGCTCAGCCCTGCTTAGCTTCAGTGAGTAACCAATCTTGGGCTGCAGGGTGATATGGCTGTGACTAGCAGGCTTGAAAATGAAAGTCAGAACTGTGGCAAACCAACAACGTCAGTGCCTCAAAAGCCTATTAATTATGTTGAAGAGGTTTAAAATCTATTAATTAGATTAAAAGTCTTCATTTCATTAGGAGCGCGAGGCTGGTATTTCAATGTTTCTGTTGTGTTGCATTTGGTTTAGATCGACACAGAAACTGATTGCCACTGGCATGGCGTGTTGGTGTGTTTCATTTTTACATATAAAGACAATTTTGAGAGATGTAAACAATAACAATGGACCTGACGCATTTCCTGTTTTACAATTTTTAATTTCTGTACCTTTCGAGAATCCAAAAAGAGCCACAAATTGATAATGTTATAAAGGCTGTTTTAACATTACGTTACGATTGAATTGCGTCTCATTACAGTTATGAAATTGTTTAATAACAAGTAGGAAATGTTCATAGGCCAATGACATGATCACATTGAAATGGTCTATACCAGGGGTCACCAAATGTGTTCCTGGAGGTCCGGTGTCCTGCAGAGTTCAGCTCCAACCCTAATCAAACACACTTAACCAAGCTAATCAAGGTCTTACCAGGTGTACTTGAATCACCCAGGCTGTTGTGTTGAGGCAAGTTGGAGCTAAACCCTGCAGGATCGAGATTGGTGACCCTGGTCTTTAAAATTTGCTTTGATTTTGTGGAAAATAAATGTAAAGTTGATGCTATACCTGCAATTAATATGTTGTTGATGCATATAAAATCCCTTTCATAAAAATACCTGATGCTAAAATAGTTTAACCCTATGATAAATGAGTTTGTGTACATTTAGAAGTCTAATAAATCTGCTTCTCCAAATATGACGTGCGTTTACCGGATTAAGAAAGCACACGAGATCCATTTGAAAAGCCTCCTATTGTACTTTAACCAGGATAACGTCTGCATTTCTCTGTAAGTGCCAGTCTGTTTAAGCAACAGTGGATTATATAATTCAGTTTGCGCACATCATGAGTGCCAGCAGTTCACACACACCACTTCACGAGCCCTTATTATAAAAATGAGCAGTGTCAGCGTGTGTGTGATACTGGCTCTATTCAGAAGATCTCTGTGGCATTATCCATCCAGTCATCACATGCGGGCTTTTCTCCCCCCCCCCAAAAAAACACAATGCAGCCTTTAGAAATAACTTGAGGTTTATTAGCTATGGAGCCTTAGGAGAGTCACACACACAGGGTTAGGAACAGGGTGAGGTGGTACCAAAAGAATGAAGGAGAAAAATAAAATAATAGAAAAAACAAAGAGAGAAAGCTGTAATGAAAAAAAAATTAACCGAACTCCTAAACTACCGTTAGATTGAATTGAACTAAAACTACAAACTGTATTTGTCAAGTACGGTTAAAAAACAATTAAACAAACAGAAAACCTTTATACATTTGTCTTTTATACAGGGAGCAACAATGGAGAATCACATGAGGAGAGAGAAAAAAAAGTCAATTTACAAAAAAATACATTGTCGTTGGTTTCAAAAGAGAAAAGCAAAATAGAAGGGGGGTCAAATATTGACCAATAATTATCACTTTTCATTCTATCTTTAAAAACTCGGCCTATGATCTATCAAAAGGTAAAAAAACAAAGCAATATACAGGTGTAAAAAAAGTCGCTTTATTTTTTTTTTTGTCTGTTCACTCCACAGATTTGGTGACGAGGGAGAGCGGTTGTGTTTGCAGCAAAGCATGATGGGAATGCAGAGCGGCCTGGTGGAACGGCGAGTTCGGGCCGAGCAGAGACGGGGGCAGGCTGGTGAAGGGGATGGGGCGCGAGAGGCTGTGGAGGGCCATGCTGGAGCCTGAGCCGGAGCCCGAGGATTTGCCTGGCAGAGGGAAGTGTGGGTGGTTATGATGAGCTCGGCCTTCGGGTTTGGTGGTGAGGGACAGGGGCTGCGCCTGCTCTGAGTGTGTGGCCGCTGGAGCCGCGGGGGACGCCAGGGCGGCGGAGGGTGTGGCGGGGGAGTCCAGCATGCTGCCGTGAGACGAGGTAGGGCTGTCACACATTTTCTCAGATGACAGATACGGGACGCACTGCTTCTTGGGTTGAGGAGAGAAGTTACCTGTGATGAGAGAGAGAGGAGGGAAAGAGTTAAATATGATTGCACATAGTGTTAAATCTGCATCAAATCAAGACTTCCTCTCGATATTTTTATATGTATATAGTAGAGCTTGTTTTAAACCATGCATCTGTGCACTTCATTATGTTCTCATGATCTTCCCTGACCCCTCAAAATGACTTTCCTTTTAATTAGGTCAGGACTATCAGACCTTTAGGTCAGGACTATCAGACCTTTAGAATGTGATTATCAGACCTTTAGGGTGGAACTATCAGACCTTTAGGGTGGAACTATCAGACCTTTAGAGCGGAACTATCAGATCTTTAGAATGGGCCTATCAGGCCTTTAGGGTAAGGCTATCAGACCTTTAGGGCGGAACTATCAGACCTTTAGGGTGAGACTATCAGACCTTTAGAGCGGGACTATCAGACCTTTAGGGTGAGACTATCAGACCTTTAGGGCGGAACTATCAGACCTTTAGGGCGGAACTATCAGACCTTTAGGGCAGGACTTTCAGACCTTTAGAATGGGACTGTCAGACCTTTAGGGTGAGACTATCAGACCTTTAAGGCGGGACTATCAGATCTTTATGGCAGGACTATTAGACCTTTAGAATGGGACTGTCAGACCTTTAGGGTGAGACTTATCAGACCTTTAGGGCGGGACTATCAGTCCTTTAGGGTAAGACTATCAGACCTTTAGAGCGGAACTATCAGACCTTAAGGGCAGGTCTATCAGAACTTTAGGGCGGGACTATCAGACCTTTAGAATGGGACTATCAGACCTTTAGAATGGGACTATCAGACCTTTAGAATGGGACTATCAGACCTTTAGAGCGGGACTATCAGTCCTTTAGGGTGAGACTATCAGACCTTTAGAACTGAACTATCAGACCTTTAGGGTGAGATTATCAGACCTTTAGAGCAGAACTATCAGACCTTTAGGGCGGGACTATTAGACTTTTAGGGTGAGACTATCAGACCTTTAGAGCTGAACTATCAGACCTTTAGGGTGAGACTATCAGACCTTTAGAGCGGACCTATCAGACCTTTAGGGTGAGACTATCAGACCTTTAGATCGGAACTATCAGACCTTTAGGGCGAGACTATTAGACTTTTAGGGTGAGACTATCAAACCTTTAGGGCAGGACTATCATTCCTGTAAAGCGGGACTATCAGACCTTTAGAATGGGACTGTCAGACCTTTAGGGTGAGACTATCAGACCTTTAAGGCGGGACTATCAGATCTTTATGGCAGGACTATTAGACCTTTAGAATGGGACTGTCAGACCTTTAGGGTGAGACTTATCAGACCTTTAGGGCGGGACTATCAGTCCTTTAGGGTAAGACTATCAGACCTTTAGAGCGGAATTATCAGACCTTTAGAGCGGAACTATCAGACCTTAAGGGCAGGTCTATCAGAACTTTAGGGCGGGACTATCAGACCTTTAGAATGGGACTATCAGACCTTTAGAATGGGACTATCAGACCTTTAGAATGGGACTATCAGACCTTTAGAGCGGGACTATCAGTCCTTTAGGGTGAGACTATCAGATCTTTAGAACTGAACTATCAGACCTTTAGGGTGAGATTATCAGACCTTTAGAGCAGAACTATCAGACCTTTAGGGCAGGACTATTAGACTTTTAGGGTGAGACTATCAGACCTTTAGAGCTGAACTATCAGACCTTTAGGGTGAGACTATCAGACCTTTAGAGCGGACCTATCAGACCTTTAGGGTGAGACTATCAGACCTTTAGATCGGAACTATCAGACCTTTAGGGCGAGACTATTAGACTTTTAGGGTGAGACTATCAAACCTTTAGGGCAGGACTATCATTCCTGTAAAGCGGGACTATCAGACCTTTAGAATGGGACTCTCAGACCTTTAGAGCGGGACTATCAGTCCTTTAGGGTGAGACTATCAGACCTTTAGAGCGGAACTATCAGACCTTTAGGGCGGGACTATCAGACCTTTAGGGCGGGACTATCAGTCTTTAGGGCGGGACTATCAGACCTTTAGGGCGGGACTATCAGTCTTTAGGGCGGGACTATCATTCCTGTAAAGCGGGACTATCAGACCTTTAGGGTGAAATTATCAGTCCTTTATATCGGGACTAACAGTCCTGTAAAGCGGGACTATCAGACCATTAGAGCAGAACTATTAGACTATTAGGACAGCACTATCAGACCATTAGTGCAGGACTAGCAGTCTTTTATGACGGAACTATCAGACGGTTAGAGCAGGACTATCAGACCTTTGGTGCAGGACTATTAGTTTATTTGGGCGGGGCTATTAGTCCTTTAGGGATGGGCTATCACTAATTTAGGGCGGAGCTATTTTCCATTTAGGGAGGGGCTATCACTCATTTAGGTCAGGGCTGTCACTCATTTAGGGGGGGGGGCTATAAGTTCTTTAGTGCCCAGTTGTGCATCAGTCCACAACAACAAATGTATAAAATAAATAAATTATAAATGTATTATTTAAATGTCTAAATTCATATAAATATTTGTATAATTATAAAAACTTTAAAACTGGGAGTGTAAAAATAAATGCAAATTCAAAATATGAATAAATAATACTATTATATAAACAATACAATAACAGTTAATTGAAACATGTAAAATAGTTGAAAATGAAACGTTTAATTGAACAAACAATATCATTTTCTCGAGATCATTTTACCATTGACATTTTCAAATCCGCTAAATTTGAAAGAAGACACGAGTCAAAAATCTGACCAAAAAGGGTTGATAAAATAGAGACTCAACTGAACAGATCCTGAAAGTGGGTTATAAAAACCAGGCTTAAGGAAATCTTTTTTAAAAAAGGCTACTAATTGCAACAACTTTGGTCAGGAACTAAACTCACAAAAGAAATGGGTGTGGAGCAACACGAGGACAAAAAAATTGTGTTACAAAAAAATAAAAAGCATCGATTTTCTAACGTCAAAACTGAACTGAACATGATCCATGCCCTGAGTGATCGGATCAGCAGGGATGATGGGAAAAAAACACTTCACTCTGGTTGTAGTGAGCAAGAAATACAGATGGTCAGTGACACTTACTCTCTGATGGGGAGTCAGATTTACAGTCTCTCTTCCGTTTCTTCCTCTTTCCCTGCGGAGAAACATGATTTGGAGCAAATTAGACGGGTTTGATTAAGCAAAACTCCCCCCGGCTGCCAAAAACAATGGAACAGCCCGAAGTTCAGCTCTGCATTCTGGGCTCACTTACGTAGTTGTCTCTCGCAGACCAGCCGGGATAAAGCTGAGAGTGCAGCTGCCGCTCTTTCCTGGCCAGTTCATAGTATTTGGCCTGCTCCTCACGCGAGAGAGAGTGCCACTGCAGAATACAGGAAAACATTTCAGATATTGTTCATTTCCTAAAGGAACAGTTCATCTAAAAATGAAAACTCTGCCATCATTTACTCCACTTGTTCCAAACCTGTTTGAGTTTCTTTACTCTGCTGAACACAAAACAAGATATTCTGAAAAATGAAACACCGACTTCCATAGTATTTTTTGTTGCCGCTATGGATGCCAGTAGCTGCTTTTTCCATTCTTCAGAATATCTTGTTTTGTGTTCAACAGAAGAAACTCAAATCTAAACTGTAAATCTAAATGTTCAATAAATATGACCAAAAATACAGCAGTCAACATTTGAAGTGGATCAAAAATGTTTTCCATCATTTTTACAAGACAGGAATGAGTGCTATTCAATAGCTTTAGGGCAACTTTGAATGAATGGTAATGATCCACTTCAATTGTTGACTACTGTAATCATGATTGATCTTATTCATCCACAATTAACTGTTAATTCTGCTAGTCCTGCCTCCATATGGAGCACATTTCTATTGAGCCCACTGTTAGAATGGACAATTTTACTACAGAAAAAAAAGGTGTTTACAGCCTGGTACAAAGAACGATTTTGGTTAATTTAGCTAATATTACCCTTCATGACAACTGTTGGGGGGGGGGGGTGGTTATAACTCATCCGTTTCCTTTATATTAGGTTATTTGAAGTTTGCATAATTAAGGGCGTGGCTACTTGAGTGACAGCTAGGTCTCGCTGGTCGTCGTCACATCACCTTTGCTGATTCCGGCTGATTTGCTGCTGAACTCGGCCTACTCATCATATTTTTGGGTTGTTTTATGTGGCTTTACACTGTCAGTCGCCTTTTGGACTTATTTCTTACAATTATCAAATGATATGGGATGCTGTGTGCACGTCATTGTGCTCAAAAACCATTCATGTGGCCTCCGTTTCCCAGGTGAGTGAAATTATATGCCTATATACCATCTCTATTAATGTATTTGTTTTAAGATCATTTATCATTTATAATATTCTTTAGGCCTGTAATGCACTCCAGAATCTGTCAGATTGATTAGCTGTAGGCTCTAGATCAGTCATCTGAAGCGTTGTCATACAGTGTTATGCTGGATTTCATCAATAGTCTTGCATTTACTAAAGGCTGATTTATACTTCTTCGTTAAACGCCAGCGTATGCTATGGCGTGTGGAGTATGAGTGTGGAGTCCCGTGAAGAAGCTCCTGATGGAGAGTTTTGTTTTGTGTTTACCTCATAGTTAAAGTTGTTGCACGTCCGCCAGTTCCTGCCTCAAAATAAGCGAGTTTGAGCCACTTGTACATCCCGGAAGTGTTCAGGAAAAGCAAAACAGCAGTGAAGAAACTCGACACAGAGGAACATTTACACCTCACTGTCCACTAGCGTTTCGGAAGTGTTAATGCAGACCGACAGAGACGGCGCGCAGAAGTATAAATGCACAGCTACGCGCGTTACATGCGCCGTGGGTCACGCCGGTCACTTGACGCAGAAGTATAAACCAGGCTTAACACAGACTATATCTGGAGTATATGGAAGTAATTTGCGTTTTCCTCCTTTTGAAAAACGTCATAAGAACAATGTTTAGTGGCTCAATGTATTACAGCAGTTTTGAAAAGTCTAAACACTTTATTGATATAGTGTACAGCCAAGCACAAGTGGTCAGAACACAAACGAGTCGCTGGTAATGAAGTATTAAGAGCTTCTCTGATAGGAAAGCCTGTCTAAGCAGAATGCCAGCATGCGTCTGTAGCTCCGCCTCTTTGCCCTTATTTGGTGCAATGACGCACAAACAAATTGGTGACAATTGGCCACGCCTACTAGTAGCTTCTTTTGTGTTCTTCAGAAACCTATGGGTGACATTACGGATACTACGACCATATCTTTTACAGTCTATGGTTAAAATCTGTTGTAAAACATTAAATAAATGCATGCATATGACTGCATCAGAACTTTTGTACTAATGTAGAAAATTGCATAACAACAAAAGCGTTGTTTTTGACGACATCATTCTCATGTAAACCTATCCTTTGATAACCTAAAACCCTGGATTATCAGCAGCACACACAGATTCACTAATGCATAGTTACTTTTCACAGCAAAACTCTTCAAAACACCTTCTCCTTTTGTGCCTCACACAGGTTTGCAATGACAAGATTGAGAAAGAGAGTAAATGATGGCCTTTTTTCACCCACAAGGCGCGAACTGTTCCTTTAAGAGCAGATGAAGAGAAACACACTAATGCATCCTTGATAATGGAGCTGTAAGCGCTCACCCTTCTGCCCAGGATCTGGTTGATGGCGGCGCTCTCTTTCAGGGTACACTCAGCCACTACTTTGGCCCTCATTTCCTTCATGTAGAGCATGAAGGCATTAAGAGGCTTCTTGATGTGAGGCTTTTTCTCTTCCTCTTTCTTCACGGGCACCGAGGGCTTTCTGCATGGAGAGAGAGAAAGAGGGAGATTTTCAGAGAAGTTTGGAGATTTTAGGTTTCAGCTTCCCTGGATATTTCATGGCAAAACTATTTCCAACGCACATTTCATACACAACTGTAACTCAACGTACTATACATAAATAAGAATAAACCATTTAAACAATTAAACCTGGTAAAACAGGTGTACAATAATAATACACTTTACAAATAAATCATATAAATAACAAAAAAGGTTTATAACAATAAAAATACATCAACAATTATAAATAATACACTAATAATAAGGCTGCACGATATTGGAAAAATCTGACATTGCAATGTTTTTTTCCCTGCAATAAATATTGCGGTATACACTCACCGGCCACTTTATTAGGTACACCTGTCCAACTGTTAATTATCGCAAATTTCTAATCAGGTAATCAATTTCTTTGGATAGTCGGGTCAGAATTTGGCATCTACACCATGAAAGCATGGATCCATCCTGCCTTGTATCAACGATTCAGGCTTGTGGTGGTGGTTTAATGGTGTGGGGGGTATTTTCTTGGCCCACTTTGGGCCCGTTAGTACCAACTGAGCATCGTGTCAACACCACAGCCTACCTGAGTTTTGTTGCTGACCATGTCCATCTCTTTATGACCACATCTTCTGATGGCTACTACCAGCAGGATAACACACCAGTGAATCATCTCAGACTGGTTTTTTGAACATGACAATGAGTTCACTGTACTCAAATGGCCTCCACAGTCACCAGAGCTCAATTCAATAGAGCATTTTTGGGATGTGGTGGAATGGGAGATTCACATCATGGATGTGCAGGCGACAAATCTGCAGCAACTGTGTGATGCTATCATGTCAATATGGAGCAAAATCTCTGAGGAATATTTCCAGTGCCTTGTTGAATCTATGACACAAAGGATTAAGGCAGTTCTGAAGGCAAAAGGGAGTCCAAACCTGTACTAGTAAGGTGTACCTAATAAAGTGGCCTGCGAGTGTGTATATATATATATATATAAACAATTTCACCTGATGACTTGAAAACTGCTATTTAGAAATAATTTATTAATTTACATTGAGTGGAATGATTCTGTAGGGAAGTGAATCGTTAATAAAAATGTCAAAAAACTAATTAAAAGCAAAGATAAAGGTGAAATAAATTGTTTTAGGGTCAGTAAATGATATTCAGGTGTCAAAATAACACTGCAAATGTCTTTACTGTGTAAATAATCCTATGAAATTGTTCCTTATTAAAGTTACAAGAGGTCAGTTGGCATTTCTGTGTGGAGTTTGCATGTTCTCCCCATGTTGGCATGGGTTTCCTCCGGGTGCTCCGGTTTCCCCCCCAGTCCACACACATGCGCTATAGGGGAATTGGGAAAACTTAATTGTCCTTAGTGTATGTGTGTGAATGTGAGTGTGTTTCCCTGTATTAGGTTGCAGCTGGAAGGGCATCCATTGCGTAAAACATATGCTGGAATAGTTGGCGGTTCAATCCGCTGTGGCGTCCTCTGATAAATAAAAGGACTAAGGCGAAGGAAAATGAATGAATGAAAGTTACAAATGGTAAAATGTGTTGTGCCTGAATACTTTGAACGCTGTCAGACCTTAAAAACACACGCAAATAAAAAAAACTTCCTCTCCATTATAGTTCAACTCTCGAGTAACCACTCAATTCTCCTGTGTCTGTTTCGCCTGGTGTACTATAATCATAACTCAACATTGCAGATAGTGCAATGTGACTATTGCGGATGTGCACATAGCGATTATCAATGCTGAAACCATATATTGTGCAGCTCTAATACGTGCCAAAGCTGAAAAGTACATCGGTTTAGCATCGATAGCGCAATGTGTGTATCCATGTCACATGGTAGCATAAGGAACTATACTCAAAATACAGTTTTGGGGAAAATGATTAGCCCTCATGTACAATATTTATCTTTTTCAAATATTTCACAAGTGATATTTAGTAAATTTAGAAAGTCTTATTTGTTTTATTTCGGCTAAATTAAAAGCAGTTTACATTTATTCAAATCATTTGAAGGTCAATATTATTAGCCCCCTTATTGTCTACAGAACAAACCACTGTTATACAATGACTTGTCTAATTCCAACTTCAACTGCGTCTCAATATGTATTGCGGGAAAATTTAATATTGCAAATATTGCCGTGTTTTTTGCCCGAATAGTTCAAACTAAATCACTTTTGAAGACTTTTTTTCTGCTCAGAGACTCACCCGTGTGTGGAGTTGCTGGGGCTCTCGCCATTGGGCTCCTGTTTGATGGCAGGCGACACAATGGCGGGGTGAGGGATGCCCGTCTGGTGGAGGCCGTGAGGAGGATGAGGAACCATGTGTGGAGAGAAACGGCTGGAGACCAGACTGCACACATAAACAGAGACATTCACAGTCGGTTAGTGACTGATGGAACATGGTATTGAAGGTAAATGCAGAACAACACAATGATAGATAGATCTATAAATAGTTAAATAGATGGACGTAATAATATTCGTAATAATAATAATTGGATGGACAGAGGTGATAGCGAATGACTGAACAAGTGAAAAATACAGTCACTTGTATATTGGATGGATGGATAGATCTATAGATAATTGATAATCGATAGAGTTGTCAATTTCAGTGATAGATGGACAGACATAGATAGATCTAACAGACAGACAGATTGATAAAATGCTGGATGGATGAATTGGATGGACAGACATATTGGAGATGGATGATGTGAATTGGATGGATTGATGTGTTGAAATGGATGGATGGATTGAATTGGGTAGATGGATTTAATTGGATGGATTGAAAAGGATGGATGAATGGATGGATTGAATTAAATCGATGACTGGATTGAATTGGATGGATTGATGTGTTAAAATGGATGGATGGATGGATGAATGGATTGAAATAGATGGGTGGATTGAATTGGGTAGATGGATTTAATTGGATGGATTGAACTGGATAGATGGATGGATTGAAATGGATGGATGGATGGATTGAATTGGGTGGATTGATGTGTTAAAATAGATGGATGGATGGATGGATTGAAATAGATGGGTGGATTGAATTGGGTAGATGGATTTAATTGGATGGATTGAACTGGATAGATGGATGGATTGAAATGGATGGATGGATGAATTGAATTGGGTGGATTGATGTGTTAAAATAGATGGATGGATGGATGGATGGATGGATTGAAATAGATGGATGGATTGAATTGGGTAGATGGATTTAATTGGATGGATTGAACTGGATAGATGGATGGATTGAAATGGATGGATGGATGGATTGAAATAGATGGGTGGATTAAATTGGGTAGATGGATTTAATTGGATGGATTGAACTGGATAGATGAATGGATGGATTGAATTAAATCGATGACTGGATTGAATTGGATGGATTGATGTGTTAAAATAGATGGATGGATGGATGGATGGATGGATTGAAATAGATGGATGGATTGAATTGGGTAGATGGATTTAATTGGATGGATTGAACTGGATAGATGGATGGATTGAAATGGATGGATGGATGGATTGAATTGGGTGGATTGATGTGTTAAAATAGATGGATGGATGGATGGATGGATTGAAATAGATGGGTGGATTGAATTGGGTAGATGGATTTAATTGGATGGATTGAAATGGATGGATGGATGGATTCAAATGGATGGATGGATGGATTGAATTGGGTGGATTGATGTGTTAAAATAGATGGACGGATGGATTGAAATAGATGGGTGGATTGAATTGGGTAGATGGATTTAATTGGATGGATTGAACTGGATAGATGGATGGATTCAAATGGATGGATGGATGAATTGAATTGGGTGGATTGATGTGTTAAAATAGATGGATGGATGGATGGATTGAAATAGATGGGTGGATTAAATTGGGTAGATGGATTTAATTGGATGGATTGAACTGGATAGATGGACTGAATTGGATGGATGGATGGATTGAAATGGATGGGTGAATTGAATTAGGTAGATGGATTGAATTGGATGCATTGAACTGGATTGATTGAAATGGATGGATGGATTGAATTAAATCGATAGCTGGATTGAATTGGATGGATTGATGTGTTAAAATAGATGGATGGATGGATGGATGGATAGATGGATTGAAATGGATGGATAGATGGATTGAATTGGGTAGATGGATTTAATTAAATGGATTGAACTGGATAGATGGATGGATTGAATTGGATGGATGGATTTAATTAAATCGATGGCTGGATTGAAATGGATGGATTTAATTGGTTATTTGGATGTATTGGATTGGATGCATTTAAATTGATATATTAAAATGGATGGATGAATTGAAATGGATGGATGGATGAATAGATGGATTAGATGGACTGAAATGGATAGATGGAACTGGATAGATTGAAATAGGATGATTGAATTAAATTGAATGGATGTACTGGATGGATGGATTGAATCGGATGGATAGAACTGGATAGATGAATTGAATTGGATAGATGGATGAATGGATTAAATTAAAAGGAATAGACTGAATTGGATGGATGGGATGACTTGGATGGATGGAACTAGATGGATTGAAATAGATGCTTGTATTAAATTGGATGGATGGATAGAATTGGATGGCTTGAATTGGATAATTGCATTGGATGGATGGATGGGTTTAATTTGATAGATTAAATTAGATGGATAGACTGGATGGATAGAATTGGATGAATTGAAATGGATGCATTGAATTGGATGGATGTATTAAAATAGATGGATGGATAGATAGCACTGAGAGCACCTATTCTAGCAGCTGCCTCTGGAAAAGTGGGCTTTCAGACTCTCAGTTGCTAATACAATAGCGGCATTGTCACATTCCCAGATGAAAAAAAACATCCAATCTGTGATTGGCGCTCTCTTGTTAAACGCATATTTCCACTGGACTTCAGCACTTCACAGAGCCACAAACCCAACGCCAGCAGAAACAGATTCCTCTACAGCGACAGACCAACAAAAGCTGCAGAGTCGCACGATAAAGGTAAAAAAGCAATAGTGGGAGATTAAAAAGACACGGAGATCTCATGCTGATGTGAGAAACGAACTCCAGCTTCTCTCAAACACTATCTGAAGGGGAAGACTGATAAAATCCAGCATTAGAGAGCTTTCTATTCATCTGGAGTTTCAGAAAAGTGCTACTTCCACATAATGGCCAGCATATCTCTAGTGATATGAAGAGGGGGGAAAATGAAGGCATAAAATGGAATAATTCAAACGCACGAGTTTCTGCAACAATAAGTCTCTGTGCATACAGGTATTCTTCCAATAATGTAAGCTTGGCTGGATTTACTTGCTTGGAAGTTGGACAATGTTGCATTTGCATAATATCACAATTATCAGATGCAAATGACAAACAAATGCTGAAGGAAATTCGGGTAAAAAGCATGAAAATACCATCGAATTTGTTCACTCTATAAATCGTATGGTGTCTGAACAAGACGATCACTTGGCTCCACTATATCAACATTCCATGCTTAACATTCAACAGTGATGTCTCTTAACTTATTTTTCTTTAGTACACTCTAAAAACGTTGAGTTATTTATTTCACCCAATGGTTGAGTTAAGAATATTTGGTTTTGGTATACTTTGTTGGGTTATTTTTGAACCTTTATTGGGTTATTTATTTAATAACTCAACCAGTTGGGGTAAAAATGTTGAATTTCACCAGTCAACTGGTTTAACTGACACAGAACAGCTGTGTTTATATGTGTGCGTAATGTTGTTTTTGCATTAAAAAGTATCAAGCTCTAATGCAGTAATGTTGTTGTTTTAATCAAAGTTCCTCTCCGTGTCATGTTATTTTTATATCCGCTTCACCAACACTCTTAATGTGGTAACACTTTACAATAAGGTTCATTAGTTAATGCATTTACTAACATGAACTATTCATGAACAACACATGTACAGCATTTAATAATCATAATTAAACATTTACTAATGCATTATTAACATCCTAGTCCATGCTTGTTGACATTAATGCACCACAAGTTAACATGAACTAACAATGAACTACTGTATTTTCATTAACTAACGTTAACTAGCATGAACAAATGCAGTAGATGTATTGTTCATTGTTTGTTCATGTTATTAAATGCATTAATTAACATTAACTAATGAACCATTATAAAGTGTGACCCTTAATTTTATGATAAAAACATGCCTCATAGCAGATTTATATACGGATAAAAACACTTTCTCTACCAGTGTGTTCATTTCTGTTTTTTTTTTTTTTTGGAGGAAATGGTGTACATATTTGAGATATTCAGCTGTCATTCTCGCCTTTAGGACCAAGTGGAGACAGCAACCCAATAATAATAATAATAATAATAATTTTATATTATATACTGGTGAAGGTACTTTTTGGCTAAACAACCCAACAAATGAGTTATTTTTGTAACCCAACGTTGTTTTTAGAAGGGATACAGCTGTGGACGGAACTTCAGTTTAACGTTTCAGCCGTGATATTCTAAGCCACGCCCCTCTTACCATTAGAACAAAGTCTAAATGGGATACAGCTGTGGATGCTCACATCAATATAGCATAATTTACATGACACTGTAAAACGATGATCGAAATTTTTATATTACTGTGAGAGTTGGGTTTTGGGTTGGGGTAGGCGTTAATAAAATACAATTTAATGGGTAATTTAATAAATAATTTGAATAATACTCATTAACTTCCAAATAACTTCCGAATAATACTCATTAAGATGGCGCCGAGCATGGCCGCAGTGTTGCGAGCTTCTTAAGCTTTTCACTCATCATAGCACACGTGCCGCTGATGATGTGACAATAAAAGTGATTTGATTTGATTCATTGTTGGGTTAACCTTAACAACTCAATGGATTGGGTTTAACTAACCCAACAGCAGGTCAGTGCCAAAATGACCTATTTATTATTATTAGCCCAACTGCTTTTTGAGTGTAGTGGTTAAGCCACTTTTTGGCTAAATAACTCAACACATTTTTTGTAATTAATATAGTTGGGTTAACCTTAACAATTCAATGTATTGGGTTAAAATAACCCAACAGCAGGTGCCAAAATGACCCATCATTGGGTTACCTGTTGGGTTATTATTAACCCAACTGTTTTTTGAGTGTAGGGATGGGCGATATGGACATAAAAATATACAAATATTTTTGGTTATTTTTTCGCAATAATGATATTAGTGACAATATAAATCATAAGTATCCAATGAGAGACAAAAAAGTGTTATAAAAATATAAATTTTCATATTAATTGATTAATTTCATAGTTTTTATTTTTATTTTTTTCAGGTCTTCACCCTGCAGCCCAATACCGGTTACTCACTGAAGCTAAGCAGGGCTGAGCCCTGGTCAGTACCTGTATGGAGACCACATGGGAACACTAGGTTGCTGTTGGAAGTGGTGTTAGTGAGGCCAGCAGGGGGTGCTTAACCTGTGGTCTGTGTGAGTTCTAATGCCCCAGTAAAAGTGAAGGGGACACTACACTGTCAGTGTACGCCGTCATTCGGATGAGACGTTACACCGAGGTCCTGACGAGGTCATTAAAAACCTCTTGGCACTTCTTATATAGAGCAGGGGTGTAACCAAGGCGTTCTGGCCAAAGTCTCTCCATCATGCCTTACCCATCATGGCCTCCGAGTCATCCTCATCCACCAAATTGGCTCTATCACTGTCTACACACCAATAGCTGGTGTGTGGTGAGCGCACTGGCGCCGCGGTCCTGTGGATGCTGCACAATGGTGGTGATGTAGAGACCGCCCTCATGATTGTGAAGCGCTTTGGGTGTATGGCCATGCATGATAAATGCAATATGTAAATACACATTACATTACAGGACGCCCATTATTCTAGAGCTCAAACATAATCAAACACACTGAAGCAGCTAATCAAGCTTTTGTTGATCATATCAAATGCACAAGCAGATTAGGAATAAAATTTGCAGGACATTGGGTCACGAGTTCAAGACCTCTGATACAGTGTTGATCACACACTGTAATGTTATTTCTGTCCATTCATACTGCATGCTAGAGGGCGCCCTCGCACAAACTACACAAATAGATTACGAAATAAAAAGACACCATCTATTATAAAAACAGATCAAACATGAACGCAATAAACAAACGCTTTTGCCAATATCTAGATTATTTCTGTTCTTCAAGCCATTCTGGGTAGAATAGTGTATTTATAATGCCATAGATATATACATTAGATGTCGCCTGGCCTATTGTTGTCTATTGGACGGAATGCGTCAATAGCACTGCCATCTTGCTACAGGGTAGCGCTCCTTTGAAATGAATGCGGGACCAATGTACAGTGGAGGACTGAGGTCATCCAAAGCCAGAGATATACACATATACACACATATCTGTGATCGGGAGTTTTCCTGGATGTTAGTATGTCATTTTTGTTTTCTATTTACGAAAATTATAATTTTACATCACTTTTCTACATTGATGGATCAGTGACCGCACGGGCATTCCTGACTAAAAGCTTGTGTTTGTGTGTACTGAAATGTACTATTCACCCTCCCTGATAAATTTGATCTAATCATGTCCTGAAACACAGCTCCTCTCCTGCTTTCACTTCTCATACTGATAGAGGGAGCGATTCGTTTGTGAATGAATCCCCCGAACGACTCTTTCACTAACGTTAGCCGACAATAATACAAGTTTCTGGCAGCGCAGCATCTCGTTGTCATATTTATTTGGCATTGTTTGCTGATTTTATTCAACAAAACTAGCATAAGCCGAGTGTTTAGTGTGAGTTGGAGCTGCTTTGTCTTATGGTGAATGCAGTAAGTGACTGTTATCATCAATAACGTTACCTGATTAGCACAAAAGTTCACAACATACAAAAACAGAAAAAAAACTTAATATTACCTATGAAATGTTCTGCCTTTGTGCTTTGATTTCTTTGTTTGCTCGTTTCTACACCCGTAGACAGCGCTAAAGTCTAGCATCTTAACGTAATAACACTGTCTTGACTAGTGCGGTTGAATGACATTTGTCCTGGGAGCACTGTACCAATATGGCGGCGCTATTGACGCATGCTTATAGATATCCCTATGCGATATCTAGTGTATATATCTATGTTATAATGCAATGCTAACTGACTTAGCCTTTAGCACTGTATTGACGATTATAAAACAGCATGATTTCATCATTTTGGGATATAAAAATCACATATGATCATGAAGGAGGGATTTCGAACACTCGACTGAGGTTATGAAGTGAATTTAAAGTAAAAGTTTATCAGTAAATCTGTATGTAAACGAGCACATAAACTCACACATGTGCTACTATAATAAATCAGGGCACAGACAGATTGTAGGCTTTATCATTATTGTTGCAATAAGTCTAGTTTTTTATTGTGGGCAGAATTGTGCAAGCGATAAGACATCGCCCATCCCTACTCATTAGTCTAATCAACTAAGTGGCACTTTTATCGGAGCAAGATAAACTAAATTGTACTGCACCCGAAAAAGCAGGTTTCCTCTCTGGAACATTGCGCGGGGTGGAAAGAGAAATGTACCAAGGCGCCAATATGGAGCGAAAACACATCAGCAGCTTCCTCTTCTCTTCCCCTTCAGGGAGGATTAGCACTGTCTGCATCTCAGCTCTAATTATAGATGCGAGTTCAACTTTAAATCATCACATTCGTGCAGAAAAACGAGAAGCCAGCTCTCCGTTACATACCTAGACATGGAGGCGTTCATGGCGAGTGCAGGGTAGGGGTGTCTGAAGCCTCCGGGAGGGATGGAGTACATATGCTGGCCTTGCCTATAAAGATGGAGGAACAGCACTCAAATAAACCAGCTGAGGCAAAAATCAAGGACACGCAGATGCTCTTTTAGCTACGAGAACTTTTAAAAATAGCTCCACATTTGATTCCGTCATCTACTGGGGTGTAAAATGAGGTGTTTTTCAAGGTAGTTCAGACTTACTGAGGAACCAACCATCCAAGAGGGTGAGGGATCTGTCCGACTGCCCCAGGAGAGAGAGGGTAATATGGGGACAGCTCTGAGGGGTGAGGGGTCCTTGGTATGCCTGTAGAAACAATCGATTTATTTATTTAGATTATAAAACCACATTGCTTCCTCTTAAAGAGGACCTGTTAAGCAAAAATCACTTTTTAAGGGAGTTGTGTGGAGCAATGTGTGAATATAGCCAGCCTATAATGGTGAAAATTAATTCAGTCTAATTTTTATGATCACTCTTGAAGAGTCTTCGGAAACACTTTGATTGACATTCTCTCTTTGTACGTGTCATCAAAAGGTGAAAGCCCCGCCCACTAGTGATCATCTCAAATGGAAAGTTTGAAAAATCCTCTAATGCTAATTAAAAACAAAAAGAGTGATATAATGTTAGATTTCACGAGGGAATTTTTCTCTGGTTCTGATCCCCCGCTGTAGTTGATGATTGTATCCTAAGTTATTATTTTGTTTATATGTATATAAGTTTTTTTCTCTCCCCCAACTGTTATATTTTTGCTTTACTATCATTTCCAGTTGTGTTTTTGTAATTCTTGTAATGTTCCTGGATATAGCATATATCTGAATTTGTAGTATTACTTTATGTAATGTTTCAAAGCTTATGATTAAAAAAAAAAAAAATCTGAGTATCTTCATATAATTATTTTGGAAATATCACGTATACAAAAGTCCTTCTTTCCTCTTGCTGTATTTGTGTTGTGTATGTATCACTGTTTAATTTTTTTCTTGTACTTTTTCTTTTTTTTGTTTCTCTTTTTATTTTTTTATATGCGTTTATATTATTTAATCTTAAATGTTATTATCATTGTTACTATCATTGTGTTTTTTGTGTAAAATTGGATTTTGTATGTTTGTTATTGAAGTAAAAAAAATATAAATATATATATATATATATAGAATAATAATAAATAAATAAATAAACAAATAAAAAAAATAGTGATCATCTCTGCCTTGTTAACATAAACAGCCCTGAGTGAAAAGCAGCTGTCTGCCAGTAGAGTTTTACAATTTTGTTTTTATTTAAAATTTCTTTTATTAAGTTTTTACATGGAATATCAACCATAACACCCCAAATAAACACTTCCCTCCCTCAACAGCTTCCCACTGAGAAAAAAAAAGTAATAAAAATTTAAAAATCATTTATTCATTTCGTTTTCAGCCTAGTCCCTTTATTAATCTGGGGTTGCCACAGCGGAATGAACCGCCAACTTATCCAGCACATGTTTTATGCAGCGGATGCACTTCCAGCTGCAACCCATCTCTGGGAAACATCTATAACACCCATTCACAGTCATACACTACAGACAATTTAGCCTACCCAATTCACCTGTTCCGCATGTGTTTGTACTGTGGGGGAAACAGGAGCACCCGGAGCAAACCCACACTAACACGGGGAGAACATGCAAACTCCACACAGAAACGCCAACTGACCCAGATGAGGCTTAAACCAGTGACCTTCTGGCTGTGAGGTGACAGCACTACCTAGTGTGCCCCCAAGTCACCAAATTTAATAAATAATCTTAATGAGTGAGCTTTGCAAGTCGACAAAACAAAGTTTAAATAAGATGATGGTGATTAGACTAAGCAAGGCTCCTGATAGATTTTTTGTATGATGCAAAAGGGAGGGTTGATGAGTCAGAAAGGTAAAACTTAATAAACCTAACGGAACATTTACACGGGGCGTCAGCTTCAACGCTTTCCATTCACTTTGAACGGGTGACGTCAGGCGTTGCCAAACTGCATTGTGGATCCGTCGGCGCCCCTTCATGGTGTTGCTCACTGCAGAAGTTGGGACTTGCTCAACTTTTCAAGCGCCTACGGAAGCGTCAGCCAATCAGATTGCTGTATGCAAATACACCAGCTCAGACAGTGGCCTATTGCTGACTAATTTCATTGGCTGACGCGGCTATGACGATCGCTTCAGCCCCAACTTCAGACACGCCCCCTGTCAAGCGTTGACACTGAAGCCCCGTGTGAATGGGGCGTAATTCTTTGCCATGAGTCGGGTCTAAGACAACACACAACAGATAATTCTATAAACATCTTTTTGTATTCTATTGAATTAATATTCATGCAAAAGATTTCCTTCATTATCTGTTGTGTCTTTCGGTTGTTTTACATTTAGGATTAATTTCTGTTAGAATAAGAATTGTATAATAACAATAATACTGTTATTTATCTATAATTATATATAGTTTATATATAGTTTATATATACACACACACACACACACACACACACACACACACACACACACACACACACAGTTAAAGTCAGAATTATTAGCCCCCTTTTGAATTTTTTCTTCTTTTTTAAATATTTCCCAAATGATTTTTAACAGAGCAAGGAAATTTTCACAGTATGTCTGATAATATTTTTTCTTCTGGAAAAAGTTTTATTTGTTTTATTTCGGCTAGAATAAAAACAGTTATACATTTTTTAAAAAAACATTTTTTGGGACAAAATTATTAGCCCTTTTAAGCAAATTTTTTTTCCGATAGTCTACAGAACAAACCATCGTTTTACAACAACTTGCCTAATTACCCTAACCTGCCTAGTTCACCTAATTAACCTAGTCAAGCCTTTAAATGTCACATTAAGCTGTATAGAAGTGTCTTGATTGCTGAAACAATCTTCCCTCCATTAAAAATAAACAGGGGCACTAATAATTTAGGGGGGCTAATAATTCTGACTTCAACTGTGTATATATATATATATATATATATATATATATATATATATATACACACACACACACACACACACACTTCTGTGTGGAGTTTCATGTTCTCACCGTGTTGGCGTGGGTTTCCTCCGGGTGCTCCGGTTTACCCCACAGTCCAAACACATGCGCTATAGGGGAATTGGATGAACTAAATTGGCTGTAGTGCATGAGTGTGTGTGTATGGGTTTTTTCCAGTACTTGGTTGTGACTGGAAGAGCATCCGTTGCATAAAACATACAGTATATATAGTTGGCGGTTTATTCCGCTGGGGCGACCCCTGATAAATAAGGGACTAAGCCTAAGGAAAAATGAATGAATGAATTAAAATGTGTACTGTTGTTGTGCCTTCAGGAACAGGGTTGGGAAACACTGCAATCGTGGGGCCACAATCACGCATCACTCCTGTAAGCTCCATTTGGTGCTTCTTACCAGTCTTTGGGTCAAGAATCTCCGGCGAGAGGTGAGAAGGAGGCGTCCCTGGAGAGAAGTGTTCATTGCTGTAGGTGATCAGCGGTGTGAGCGGATGAACGTGATGGGGGTGTTGTACCACTGGAACCTTATTTGACTGAAAAACAAAACAAAATAAGGCAAGTATGAGTGTGCATGTTTAAACAATCAAAAAGCCAAACAGAAAGAAGAAAATAGCCATAAGACTTCATTGCTGGTGAGCGGCGCCAGAGCGTTTTATAGAACAATGGGTCTCGGCAGCAGCGTTTACTTCTTTTCCCTTACTTCTCCCAAAGGAAAATAAACACCAGTTGGGCCTGCTAGGGTGGGAGAATTCACACCTAACACCCCTAGCAGGCTCTTGTTTAGCATACTAGGAACGACAGAAAGATGTTTCCAGCTGCCATTCGTCGTAAATTGCGTCTGTTTTGAAAGGAAACGGTAGTGATCGCTACACCTTCAGGGATCAATCGGCACTTGTTGCAACAAACACTTCAGTACTTCTCTTAGCAATGTGCCAAGACACAGGTGAGATGAAGTGCCAAGCAATTTACTGAAGAAACACAAACATTTCGGTTACATGTTGACTATTGTCAATGCCAAGCTAACTGTTAACTGACGGTCCCTTACTGAGAGCTCCTCTCAGCGCGAGCTCTCCCGGCTAAACACATATTGCGAGGGCTTAAACGGAGCAGTGTTCGTAATGTCGAGCGAAAAAAAAAGAAAGACAGCTGTGAAACATAACCAGCTTTGTCTTTTTGTAGGAAACACACTTTAGATCTTTTTAGGGTAAGAGGTTTTTGAGTTATTGCCGTCTATAACTGAATGTGTGTCAGGAATATCGTAAACAAAACCAACTGAACCGCGCTCATTTCTGGCGCCCCCCTGGATATACAGTGCCCTTAGCATTTGCCTATGGTGCTTATGCCACGGGCCGGCCCTGAGTTGGCTGAGTGTTGTAAATAGCCGCGCACGCCCCCCTAGCGACAGAGCACATAGGAGATAAATGATGTCAGTACATAATAACCGGTTATGATTATTACTGAACCCATACCGAATTGTCTGCGTCTGCATCGCGGTGCACCGAAAAAACAATTAATTTTGACACCCCTAAAATTTACTTACCCTTTTGGTTTCGAGCGTGATCCTGAAAAATCTGTTTCAAGGGGTGTCTAGCCCTTCCGCTTAACCCTACGCCTTTCAGCTAATGAGAATTGGGACACCACTATCCTATCACGTGAATGCGCAAAACAGGAAAGGAAGGGCTAAGGGGTAGAATTGGAACTGGGCCTTAAGCTTGTGCAACAAGCTTTGCATAATATTGCGTTCGCGTACAGAAATGTAAACCCAAACCTTTTTGTAGCACTCAATATACGACAGAATTTTGCATGCTCAAACTCTATTGTGACTGTGGCTTAACGTTTAAAGTACAGTCAGGTCAGTTTTTAAATCAAAGAAGTATCATAATGCAGGACTCATAGGTCATAGTTTGCCACTGTGTCCCAAAACTTTAGTTAGCTAGTTAAAATCACATTTAGATATCTCCATCTGAACGATAACTCAATCCACTTTAAGCACTCAGCCAGGGAAGGACATTTTACCACTCCCTTTATTACTTATATATTAGCATATAATTTACTAGCATACGTCCAGAGCCCGAACGAACATAAACACAGCAGTAGCACTATAATAATATCAGAAGCAGCACTGCAGTGGTGTGTACACAAGCCAATGCAAGGTGGTAGACTGAATGGGCTTCTTGTTGGCTCAGGACGTCACAAGGGAGCGAGAGTGGAGAATGCCGTCTTGTTTCCTCCCTGCTAACCTTCCCCCCACCTCTATGTAGGCAGTGGGTTTGACCTCTGCTCCAACCAGCACTCTGCGAACACGAACAAGGCTTGCATTGAAACCAGGCTGCCTCTCGTTTCCCACAGTCCAAACACATCCAGATCTCTGCCTTTGCCTTCTTCATCTCTGCCTTCGTCCATTTATCTGTCCGTCCATAATTTAGCATTGTGTTTGGGGAGGCGAGTAGAATCTGACTTTTGGAAATGCCGCAAGACATTTGAAAGCCTTCAAAGGAGTGTTTTAAAGTTCTGTCGGTGGGTTGATTGAAAACAAAATGTAGAGGACAACTTGCACTGATTGTCTCAAAATGTTTCTGAAATAGTCCCCTATACCCTTAAATAGTGTACAGCTTAGAGATGACTCTCATATGGGGAATGAAGTCTTATGCATTGCTCAGGTGTGAAACCTCAACAGAGTGTCAAGATCTTGATGCTTCTGTGGGTCTCGTCTATTAAATCTGATCTTTAATTTGTGTTTTCTATTGGATTCGGATCAGGTGATTGGCTGGGCCATTCTACAGCTTGATTTTCTTTCTCTGAAAGCATCTAAGAGTCTCCTTGGCTGTGTTTTGGATCATTGTCTTGCTGAAATGTCCATCCTGGTTTGATCTTCATCCTCCTGCTAATGTAGATGTTGGACTGAAGCAGCTGATGTTCATTTACACTGAGGAAGGGTAGAGAGTTGCTGAAGAACTACTGAGTGATTTCAGCTGCTGTCTGGGCTTTCACTGCCAGAATACACCTCCCTTTCTTCATGTGTTCGATACTTTCTCCCTGCGTCATTTCAGTTTGTTACACAGAACTTCATTTGTAAACAAATTAGTTTTGTTTTCTGTACGTATATACATTTCTTTGGTTGTTACCAACATCCGGGGGAAATTTCAAGTCAACAGCACCTTTAGAAATCTGTATAATTGTCAAACAAAGACAAAAAATAAACACGTAAAATGACGAAATTGATTGTGTTTTAAAACCTTTAGAACAGTTTGAACTGATCTCTGAACGTAATTATCCAGCTATACTTTTATATGGACAACTTTTTATATAAGCAAAATCCACTGCCTGACAAAAAAAAAAAAAGAAAGAAAACTATTCGCTAAACATTAATCAAAATTGAAATACCAGTAAAATAATAAAACATAGTTAGTGTTTCAATCAGCAGAAATATTACAGAAATTATCAGCTTAAACATATTGGTAAGGCCAGACAGAATCTGTGGACATTTTTTGATATTTCTGCAGAGAAGTTTGTAAATGATCTGCGGATTTATGTGGAATGATTTTAAGAGTATCATATCTAATAACTCGATATATCAAATAAAATATAATACATTTTCTTTTTTTTTTAATGCTTACAATGCAAATCCAATTAGATCACCTTTATTTGGTAAACAAAGCAAGTCTATCATATAATATCTCTACTAAGAGACGGAAGATATTACTTTATAAACTGCATTGTAAAAAATCATATGAACATTTTAATATTACTATTCATTCATTCATTCATTCATTCATTTTCTTGCCGGCTTAGTCCCTTTATTAATCCGGGGTCGCCACAGCGGAATGAACCGCCAACTTATCCAGCAAGTTTTTACGCAGTGGCTGCCCTTCCAGCCGCAACCCATCTCTGGGAAACATCCACACACACATTCATATACTATGGACAATTTAGTCCACCCAATTCACCTGTACCGCATGTCTCTGGACTGTGGGGGAAACCGGAGCACCCGGAGGAAACCCACGTGAAGGCAGGGAGAACATGCAAACTTCGCACAGAAACGCCAACTGAGCCGAGGTTCTAACCAGCGACCTTCTTGCTGTGAGGCGACAGCACTACCTACGGTGCCACTGCCTTCCCCATATTATTACTATTATTATATCAATAATATTAGTGAGGTAAATTTAAAAACTGAATAAATATAAATGTACACACATTTACACAAGTAAATACATAGACTTCAATGATGGGCTAAAAATCTGCGTATTTCTGTGTGTGCAGATTCCTTGTGGGCCTAGATATCGATCATTTTGTTTTAGGTCCAATAATGATAACATTAATAATGGCATTTATTGGTCAGTAATGATATGGTCGCTAATATATCATGCATACAAAAAGTCAGTATCAAACTTTCTTGTTGCGATTAATTGCTGAAGCTTTTATCACGATATACCATATTCTCACAATTCTGAGCTAAAGTGCAAAACGTTAACTCAATTTATTTGTATAGCACTTTTACAAACCACAATGATTACCAAAGTGCTGTGCATAAAACACATGAAACGCATGTAAATATACATAAAACCAAAATGCATCAACTCACATCACATGATTAAAAGCTGAAGAAAATAAGTGTGTTTTCAGTGACCTCTGAAAAGACTTAAAAGTTTGAGCTGTTCTTAAAGAGAGTGGAAGATTTTTCCAAAGCTCCATCACCTCGACATTAAGCGTGATCCAGGAACTTGCAAATAGAGACGATTCATAGAGCCAAGAGATCTCACAGGTTGGTGCATAACTCTTAAAATAACCCCAAAATTACTTAATTACCTCAAAGTAAACAAATGTTTCAGTCAAATTAAATTGCATAAGTATTATAAGTGCAACAGATAACACTTTACAATGAAGTCTCAATAGTAAATGTTAGTTAATAAATTAAAATCAACACCAAGACAAAGCCAGTTTCTCTTCAAAATGGGTTCAAAAATTGTGAAAACTGCTTTCATTCTAGCCAAAACAAAGCAAATAAGACTTTCTCCAGAAGAAAAAATAGTATAGGAAATACTGTAAACATTCCTAGCTCTGTTAAACATTATTTGAAGATCAAATTAACAGTAAGAGTGAATAATTTT
This sequence comes from Danio rerio, assembly GCF_052040795.2. Taxonomy (NCBI): domain Eukaryota; kingdom Metazoa; phylum Chordata; class Actinopteri; order Cypriniformes; family Danionidae; genus Danio; species Danio rerio. Next base: position 46,125,423 of record NC_141030.1, read on the forward strand.
GACTTCAACTGTAGGTCTAATTAGCCGTTGAGCCTAATGGTCTCTTTTGCTGTCCTACTGCCAAGAATCCCCGCTGTGTCAACACGCCAGCCGTTTTTCCTCCGACACCAACATCCCGAGCGCAGTCTGCCGCCAGACTGGGCCCCGTGCCCTCCTAACAAACAGGCTGGATGGGACCGGCCGGCTCCAAGAATCCAACGCATCCATATCAACACTCGCTCTGAGCCCTCCAGTTATTTGTTTGAGAGGGCGCTGGACGAACGCAAGTGTCCACAAGACTAAAACAACATAAGTCCTAAATGAAGGACTGAGGGGGAAAACGCAGTACGGTGGGGGATGGAAAACATATGCATGCTGACTCACTGGGCTGGTAAAGGGAATGAGACGGCAACAACAGCACTTTCTCAACCAAATACTGTGAGTGGGGTAGTTCTGCAGTGTAATTCATTATTAATTGCATCATTGCATTCATTTTCCTTCAGTTTAGTTCTTTATTTATCAGGTGTCACCACGGGGGAATGAACCACCAACTATTCAAGCATATGTCATTCCAGCAATTCCCCTATAGCACATGTGTTTGGGCTGTGGGGGAAACCGGAGCACCCGGAGAAAGCCCATGCCAACATGGGGAGAGCATGCAAACTCCACACAGAAATGCCAACTGGCCCAGCTGGGACTCGAACCAGCGACCTTCATGCTGCAAGGGGACTGAGGTGCCGTCCATAACTAGTTACTTCATAACAAAATTACCCCAACACTGTGCAGGAATCCTCCTGTAGACTGCAGAACTAGGTTTTCTTCTTCTTCAATCGCGATCTGTCATCGGTTGCATGGATCTTTTTGTTCAAACAAGCCCCACAAAGGGGCGAAGCCTGATAAATCTCTCTAAATCCACTTTTGTAAGTTGGTCTGTAGGTGGAGAAGACGCCTGACCAGCACAACAGTGAGAAACAGCTGACAAAACACCAATCCAAACAGAAAGACTGAGTCATTGTGTAAACACCGTTTCACCTTTTGTATCTCAAAGCTAAATGACATTAACTATGGAGTTGTCAGGCTTGTGTATACCAGTTTTGCTAGCTCAGTCAAAAGACACTCATTTCCAACCAGAGCTGGAACGAGCACAAAAAGCATACTCTAGTAAAAGTACTATTGCTTTCAATATCTGTATAAACACGCATTTTCTTCCATTTTTTTTATATATAAACTCTTATTGTACTTCTTGCTACAAAGTTATATTCTATTTCCACATTGTTTGACTTTTCTGCTTTGTTTTGTATGTATATTCAAACAAAAATATTTGAGCCTCTTTTATATTGTTGATTGAAATTGTATAATATATATGCTCAATAAAAAAAATAAATAAATAAAAAATAAAAAAGTACTTTTGCTTTTAGTGCAAGCAGAGTAAAAGAATCAGTTGTAAACATTACTCATAGTATAGGTAATAAGTAGCTCTTCTAAAAGTCCTCCAGAGTATTGAGTATTAGACTGTGAAAATGACTTGAACTTATTATTTGGGATGGCTGAAGTTTCGACAGTGTCGAGATCCCGAAGCGCAAGTGTTTCGAAACACTGCACCGAAGCATGATCTGAAACACCTGGTCACGTGACTAAAGCAATTCAAAGCATCAATCAGTTTAGAAGCGTTTCAAGACCTGGCGAATTTGCATTTGACTGGCAGGGTCTGAAAAACTTCTGTCTCATAGATCTTATTCTGAAATGCTGAAGTGCGCCTGTTTTCGCGATTGTCTTAGAACTTCCGTTTCAGTCGCCTATGGGAGAAATTACTAGGAATAATAAACGGCAGAAAACGGTCAAACTACTTGCTCTACAAACAAATGTGTGCATGACTATACAGACCAAGTAGAATAATATAACAAGGAAATATCAGTTTGCCACATCAAACAGCGAAACGAGCAGTTTATAATGTCTAAAAAAGAATGGAAGTGAATAAGACCGGAAGACTCGTGCCAAAAACATTCAAATGGCTGCGCACGCTTGTCTGCGGAGAATAAGGTGAATAAGCCTAGTGGACTGTGCGTGTGCGCGCTGATACTGTGCTTCAAATGACTTTTGTGTTCGAATCCTGACTTGTACAAATACTCTGAAATCATGCTTTTATGTATTTTAATCATCATTCCCAGTTCATATCAGTCCAAAAGGAGATGATAAAAATTAAAACAAAGCAGTTTGTTCACGTTTGCTGTAGAAATATTGTGCTCCTTTTTTCGGGCTTCTTAGTTTTTTCGCACTTCACTCTCGCGTTTCTCAGTGTCTGACAGGATCGGGTTTCAAAAGCACGTCAATAATCAAGCACACGTTATTATCATCAGCTTAAGAAGTTTGTTATTTCAGAGATAGACGCACGGTGAGTGCAAGCAAGAAAGCAAAACCGCTCGCGCTTCAGACTTGCTCGTAAAAACTATGAGGCACAGGGTAGATTCTGCTCTACTCCATGGCTTTATGACTGTTCATCAAGGCAACAACAAGGTTTGTTTGAGCCCGGATCGACCATGGCTCGTTATTATATATAATTCTGCTATATAATTCTGCTGTAATCTCTCGGCTGTGGCTGTAAACCAATAGCGTTTAGCTGCGCGCCTAGCTCTGCCTTTTAGTACCCTTTCTCGTGTTTGGTACCCTTTCGAAAAGGGTGCCGAAAAAGTGGTACGGATTGGTTTGGTACACCTTTTGACAGTGGAAACGACCATAAAAGCGTAACAAACCGAACCCTACAGTACCACTCAGTGCAAACGGGCCATTAATGTTGATTTCGATTACTTTTCGATTAGTCGCCCAGCCCTAGCTTAAAGTGTAGTAAAAGTAGTAATACACTTAAAAACAGTAAAACAGTAAAGTGCAATTCCTAAAAATACCTACTCAATTATATTATTTGCGTATTAGTAATTGATTACATCACAGTTAGCCAAACATTTTCATTCTTCCTAACAACATACGATGACAATAATAATAATAATAATAACAATTCTCCCGTGAATTTTATGGTCTTTTTTAAATATTTCCCAAATGACGTTAAAAACTTTTCACAGTAATTCCTATAATATTTTTTTCTTCTGGAAAAAGTCTTATTTGTTTTATTTCAGCTAGAATAAAAGCAGTTTTAAATTTTTTTAAACCTATTTTGAGGGTCAATATTATTATCCCCCTTTAACTTTAACCTAATTAACCTAGTTATGCCTTTACATGTAATTTTAAGCTGAATACTAGTATCTTGAACAATATCTAGTCAAATAATATTTACTGTCATCATGGCAAAGCTAAAAGAAATCAGTTATTAGAAATGAGTTATTAAAACTATTATGGTTAGAAATGGAGGGCTAATAATTCTGACTAGCTGTATGTACGAAACAAAGTGCGTGGTCAGCGTTCTACACCTGCTGATCATTCTGTTGCTCTTCTAGCAAAGAAAACCCGCCCAAAGACGACTTCTGGTGCCACCACATGGAGCTGTTAAACCTGGAGTCCTGCTAAAACAAGCACATTGTGGAGCAAAAAGCAAATGTGGCATGTTGTTGTTGTTTTTTCTTTCTCTTGGCTTCACCTCCTCCATCTCTGACTTGAGTTACTGAGCAAACAGGCGTTTGAGCAAGAGGGATCAGGACACAATGAACGGCTTTAGCGCTGGAAGAATGAGAGGCTAAATACAGATTTAAAAGAAGGATCATGAAATAGTGCAGAGGAGAGGACAAGCCAAAACTAGCAGAATGAGTCGAGCGGTACAATGGTGCGCAATTTACAATAATCACCATGTAGAGAGTAAGGCATACACATGTGTTTGACTTGGGTTTTAGAGTCATCAATAGCAGCGTTTCCATCCATCTATTTTTATGCGCATCGTAAAAAAAGAAATGACAAAATGCGAATACACTTCAGAAATGCACATTAAAATCACGGGAGCAGAAGTGAGTAGGACAAACTTTTTATCCGCTAGGAAAAATTGGCATAAACTACGATGAATACACATATAGTGAATAAACTCCAGCATGGCTTGAACAGATGAGGTGATGGCAAAAATATGTGCGATGGGATGAATTACTAGACATTACAGCATTTCCAGCACATCTGAAATGTTCTTTTGGTTTTTCTAAAACCCCTCAGCTAAAGTCCATCATCACAGTGGTTTAGTATTATTATGGTGGCTTCCGTCTACTTAGACTAATTTCAACATCTATCTCTTCCTAAACCGTTCAAGCTATATCCTTCAAACTTTCGTCAGACCTTCAAGCTGGTCTGACTTGGGTTGCGATATCTTTTCCAACTGATTCGACTTTCAGTTTTCCAAAAAAATCACCCAGAAATTTCCCAAAAAGTCCCATTGACTTAACATTGAGTCAAATTTTGTGAGGTCATAACTCCGTATCAGACTGTCCTAGATATGTAAGAATGGCCTCATTTAACTCAGTCCAGCCAGCAGCCAATTGCTGATGACCTTTTAAATTCCTTCCCACTTCCTTGCAACCAATTTCTGCACCCTAGCAACTGTCCCATTGACTTCCACTGTAAAAGACTGTCATTGACTTAACATTGGATCAGACTTCGTGATGTAATAACTCTGCATCAGACTGACTTACAAACTAGAGTCTGGCCTCATTCAACTCAGTCTAGTAAGTAGTCAATTACTGATGGCCTTACTTACTAGCCACGCCCCTAACAACCACTTACAACACTCTAGCAACTGTCCCATAGACTGTGACTAGCTGTTCTAACAATTCCTAACAATTCTAACATGCTACTGCCATGCTTATCTTGCTAGAAAAATGCTAACAATATGCTAATTCATGCTAGAAACATGCTGATTCCTGCTAAAATCATGATAGCAACATGCTAAAATCATGCTAGTTATTATTCTTTTATGTCTTGAGCATCTGTCTGCGCTCTAAAAGAGAGTCTCACGCCTTCAAAAGCCACCGTATTGCGTTTGTAGTGCATCTTCTGAGGCAAAACTAATTTAATATATATAAAAAAGCCCAAAGTGGCTTCTTCTACCATGGTGAACTCCATTTCTCGGACATTTGGCCCCGTTTATGAGGAAGTGATGATTTTGTTCTTTTTGACTCTGAAACTGTGCTTTAATCGCAAATGTTTTATGCAATATTCCAGTTTTTGATTATGTTTATTTCAAATCTTTGGATGAATATACACTCACCGGCCACTTTATTAGGTACTAGGTCCAACTGGTGTACTGGTAATGGTTTTGAGGGATATTTTCTTGGCACACTTTTGGCCCATTAGTATCAATTGAGCATCGTGTCAACACCACAGCCTACCGGAGTGTTGTTGCTGGCCATGTCCATCCCTTTATGACCACAGTGTACCCATCTTCTGATGCCGGTCTGAAGGCAAAGTGGGTCCAACCTAATACTAGTAAGGTGTACCTAATAAAGTGGCCGGTGAGTGTATCGCTACTATGTTTGAGACTTTAAGCTAATGCACTTTGTTTGACATAACTTTCCATCCTCATACTTATAAATGAAGGCTTCGACAACTTTAATTGGGAAACTAAACATCACATGATGCCTCCATCTGTTTTTTTGTTTGTGGCAGAAACACATTTCCCATGAGCACAGACATCATGTCTTTACTAAGACACATCGATTGTGAATGTCATTAGCTGGCAATTTAAAGGGAATTCGCATTTGTAATCTGATTTTTGAAAAACAATCTGAAAATTGCTTCTGGACTCGTGACTGAAGCTTGGTTGGGACTTTATTAGTTTATAATAAACCATCGATTCATGACTAGGCCTAATGCGTGTGCATGCCTTCGAGACGGACAGCGGCTAAGCTTTGCTGTTGCTAATGTAAGTGTTTGCTAAACATAGTGACTGAGTGAGGTTTTGCACTTGTGATATCATTGGGAGATTATTTCAGATCAGATACAAGAGTGTTTGTGCTTACAACATGATGCACTGTGTTTTAGTTCTGTGAAGTTCGAGGATTAGCATCAGAGTTAGCGCTAATCCTGCTGACCAGAAAAGACATTCAGATAAACTACTTTAAACTAAGAGGTTGTTAGTTTTTAAGTCATAAAAGAGGAGGATGAGGTCTTAAAAAGACACTTTCAGAGTCTGAAATATTGCCATAAACACAATGTGCAAAAAATTATGTTTTTTAGACACTACTGTGCATTTAAGAAGCAAAAATTATTAGTCATCACGAGAAGTTTATGATTTTTTCAACACATTTTTATGGACAAAAGTTAAAAATAAATTCCTAATAACTAACTTTTTTGTCCTTGCCATGATTAAAGTACAAAATATTCAACTAGTTATTTTGTAAGACACTAGTATTCAGCTAAAAGTGACATTTTGTAAAGGCTTAATTAGGTTATGTTAACTAGGCAATTTAGGGTAAATAGGACAAAATTTAATTTATATTTATACAAGGCTAATTATATTGACCTTAAAAATTATTTTAAAATAAAATAAAAAACTGCTTTACCAAACCAAGCTAAAAGTAATGACTTTCATCAGAAAAAAGGGGAAAAATTAAATGTTCACTTAAATCTGTGCAAAAGTATGGAGCCAGATCAGTCTCAAAAATAATACATTTACAAAACTAAATTTATACATCCAAAACACAATTCACATTTACCAAATCCAATTCGTAAATTAAAAAAAAAAAAAACGATACAAAAATACACAAATTGAATTCGTAAATTCAAAACGCAATTCAAAGACACGCAAATCTAATTCGTAAATTGAAAAAATTATTCAAAAACACGCAAATAGAATTAGTATATTTAAAAACTATTTAAAAATAAATCCAATACATTTGACAAAAATATTTATGGTTTATAATATTTATTGTGCGTTTACAAATTGTACAAATTGTATTTTTTAAATGCTTAATTTTTGAGACTGATCTGGCTCCATACAAAAAGGTAATTAATTTCACCGTTTGCTGTGTGTTTATATACATTAATACGTCTTTTCACTCTCTTTATTTATATATATATATATATATATATATATATATATATATATATATATATATATATATATATACACATATATATATATATACATACATACATACATACATACATACATACATACATACATACATTCATACATTCATACATACACACACACACAGTTGAAGTCAGAAATATTAGCCCCCTTTTGATTTTTTTTTCTTTTTTTTAAATATTTCCCAAATGATGTTTAACAGAGCAAGGAAATTTTCACAGTATGTCTGATAATATTTTGTCTTCTGGAGAAAGTTTTATTTGTTTTATTTCAGCTAGAATAAAAGCAGTTTTGAATATTTTTTAAAACTATTTTTGGGACAAAATTATTAGCCCCTTTAAGCAAATTTTTTTTCGATAGTCTACAGAACAAACCATCGTTATACAATAACTTGCCTAATTACCCTAACCTGCCTAGTTCACCTAATTAACCTAGTTAAGCCTTTAAATGTCTCTTAAAGCTGTATAGTAGTGTCTTGAAAAATATCAAGTAAAATATTATTTACTGTCATCATGGCAAAGAAAAAATAAATCAGTTATTAGAAATGAGTTATTAAAACTATTATGATTAGAAATGAGTTGAAACAATTTTCCTTCCGTTAAACAGAAATTGGGGAAAAAAATTAACAGGGGCGCTAATAATTCAGGGGCACTAATAATTCAGGGGGGCTAATAATTCTGACTTCAACTGTATATATATACACACACACACACGTTTTTTATCATAGCATATTTAAAAATACCACAGTATTACCATGAGATTAGGGCTGCACAATATACCGTCTCAGCATCGATTTCACAATATGATGATTCGAAATAGTCACATCACATGATACGCAATGTTGAGTTTGTATTACAATTCATCATTTGCAGGTGTTTTTGATGCCTGTGATTGTATAACGATTTTAAAAGCATTCAGGTACAAGAAATTGTCTGATTTGTGACCTCAACTTTGATTCTTTTCATGGAATTATTTTTATTTTTATCATTCAGTTGCTGTACTTGAATACTGTTAGACTCGGGAAACGATAAAACACTTTAATTCAATCGTATCTTTTTCTTGGCTGTATTAATAGATTATTATGCGTGAAAATACAACACATGCAAAAACAGAGATGCGCTGCAAGTAGCACAGAAAATGTGCGACCCCAAAAAGTTTATCGATTGTTTATTAGATTTGATGGAGATGCCTTTCCACTGCAGAGTCCTCAAAATGTGTAACATTAGAAATTCTTTCCACATCGAGATATTAAATCATATGCTGAAATTGTTTTCATCCCACAATATATAATCAATAGATAATGTTAGATTTTACCAATATCCTGCAGCCCTGTATGAGATAGATGAATCATGGCAATGCCACAGATCTCTTTGTATGATTTTTGACTAGAACAGCTTACAGAAGAGCTAACAAGGCTTCAGTTCCCACACCGCCTCACACATCACCTGCGCTTCTCCTCTGGTTTGATGTTTTATTCATGCGCTCTGGCTCCAGATGCATTGTATAGGAGGCGATGTGAAGAGGTGGGCTCTCTGCTGCAATATCACACTCGCAGGGATGCCAATGGAATGCTAAACAAACCCGGATCCCGAATAATTGAGCCTTTCGGACCACTCTGGCTCACCCGATTAGCATGTGTGCCTTCTGGACCCAATCTGTGCAGCCACAGAAACGCTTTCCACAGGTCATTTCAGCCATTCATTACAAACACAATAAACCCTCCCGCATGTCACCTCAATTATTTACTGATTCCAATTAATCCTGCAATCGCCAGAGATCCCCCAACGATATGCATGGCAGAAATTAATCCCCAACGCCAACATCTAATGAGGAAGCCAAGTCTGTATTCCTGACAGTAGAAGTCAGCGGCTCTCATTCACTAAACATGTCAATGACTTTTTTTGTGTGTGTGCATGAAATACGGACGAATATTTCATGATTTTTCAAAAACTTTCCATTAAAATTGATTTTAAATGTGCAAACGAAATTCAAGAACAACATGAATACCACATGTAGGACTGGGCGATTTTTCAGATTTTTTCGATTAATTCGAATTTACGTTTTATGACGATTTAATTTGAATCAAATCGAGAAATCACGATTTTAAAAATAATATATATATTTAATACATTATAACGGCACCAATGCGCTTTGGTTCACTCTATGAAGCAGGACGCACACCAGAAGCGCCTCTTAGGGCCTACTCACACTATGCCATCCGTACCGTGCCCAGGCCCGTTTCCCGGATCGTTTGAGAAGTGTGAGTGCGCTGAATCGGGCTCAAGCACGGTTCACTTGGCCGGCCCTGGCCCGGTTGGAAGAGGTGTGCCTGAGCGCGGTACACTTGGGCTTTGGCGCGGTACGCTTGTGTGTGAGCGCGAAACGCGCCAAAGCCCGAAACCGAAAGCGAGACGTGACTTTTAAGGGACTGTTTGATATGGATTTATTAATCATTCTTACTGTTCAGTGATCGCAAACTGCCGTAGTTTATTAAAGACGAGAACTCCTCACAGCACGACAGCTGCGCCTTCAACAGACCTCCTCATTCCTGCAGCACGAGAGCTTTGATTGTTTATGAGCGCCA